>NC_091935.1:5000-305000 GCF_041260155.1 Ptychodera flava
ACCATCCCACGGTTCTCCGGTGTCGCTCCCCTCCTAACCTTTTTTTGAACGGCCCCTTTCTTGCCGCCGGAGGCCCCTTCTGTCCGTCCTGCTACGACCTATTTGCCAGGCGCCTTCCAGTGCTCGTTTTCTCTCCCTTTGGTCGTCCTTTTTCCGCAATGAACCCCTTTTTTTCTCTTTATTTCCACTCATCACACTTTTGCCTTCATCCTACTTGCAGTACGCCCTCCAGTGTCCAATTTTTCTTTCCCTGGCCGACCCATTTCTCTGCCGTGGTTATTTCCCTAAGGTGTCGCCCGTACTTCATCCTGTGGCAACTCACATCGCTTGTTCCCCTGTTTTCAGCACGCAATTTCCTTACCAGTCTACACTGTGCCGCTGCTCCATCACGCCCCGACGCAATTACGGCCTACCGTTCACCGGCCTGCGTCGTCTTGTCCCCATCTTTGCTTATTTTATTCTGCTTTTTTTCACTTTCCTTTCCCCATTTCGGTCGCCTGCCCCGGTATACTTTCCCATACCGTCCCGACGTGTCTATACGCTTCCGTTTTGGTCCATTTTCTTATCTTTATTTTTATTTATTTCATTATTTTTTTATTATTCTTTTATTCTTTTCATTTTCATTTTATTTCCGCCTCTCCCTATTTTTTACTCTTGCCTTTCCCGTCATTCACTCCGCCACGGCCTACAGACCGGCGAACTCGTACGAGTTCGGAGAATTACACCCTTTTCTCCCTTTTTGCCAATATTGTCACACACCCACGATCAGTCCAGTCCCAAGAGGTTGAGGGTGAAGTAGACACTTTACGAGAAAACCTAACCATACTTGGTCGAAAAATCTAAGCATCCACCAGCGGGATTTTTATGCTGCTGAGTAGGATCACCTCGCGGGACTGTTCAGATCTGCATTCACTCATACTTACATGTGCTAGCTTTCCACCCCTTTCCTGCTGTCCTTGGCCTCTTCCATGCACCTTCCATGCCCCGCCCCTTTTTCCCCTTGCTTCCCAGTTGGTACCTCCCCCCGCTTAATTTGCATAATCGGTTTCCGTACACTTCTTTATCAGCCCCTTCCTCTTTCAGTCCTCACTCGGTAGCTACCACCGTACTGTTAACAAGTGGTTCACTCCCGTGATTTCCTCATTGTATGGACTTTGTGTTTTTCGTCGCATTTTGACGATGCCTAAAACCCGCTCTCTTCCCCGCCGCACCTCACGCCGTTCGTCGGCTCTTCCTCCACCCTCGCCCGCTGATCTTGCCGCGGCAGGTCCCTCCACAGCGTTGTGTCCATCACCTTTTCCCTCCTCTTTGACCTCAGAGACCGCCCGTGATGCCCCCCCTTCACCCATTAATTCTGCCGCATCCCTTCCCACTTGTCGCCACCCGTCACCTTCCCCCTCGCTCCTAGACTCGCTCAAATCATCTCCACCAGCTTCTTTACGACCGCTTTCCCCGGCCCAACTCGCCTTCTCTCCTATTCGAACACTCACCCCTCCATCGCCCGGACCTTTCCCCCGTTCTCAACTTAATACTCCCCCCTCCTCTCTACGACCTTCCCCCCCGGCTCAAATCGCCTCATCTCCTATCCTAGCGACAACTTCTCCCATTCTAGCGACAACTTCCCTTTCTCCCACCTCGCGGCCCCGTTCACCGCCTCCGCCCTCCCCCTCTTCACAGTCTCTTTCCCCCCAAACTCTCCTTTCCCTTTCTGACGATTCCCTCCTGGACCATCTATTATTGGAAATATACTCTGGCGCCCACGCCACCCCGCCACCCGATCCTCCAACGTTTTTTCGCCTCCCTCCCCTCTTTTATTCCCTTTTCTCCCTGGAGGCGCAATCCTCGTACCTCTCCACCTGCATTGAATCGGAATCCATCCCGTATGGCTTTTTCATCTACAACAATCCAGTTATTCCCTCCCGCGATCCCCATCTAGCGCAACATTGGCGTGATACCCTCACCGAGACATCTCTTGCCCTCCTGAAAATCTCCTATGAGGCCGTTGAACGGTCTATTCCAACCGCCCGCAAAGCCATCGCCGCCCACATCCGTTCTCTTCTTGATATGGACCCCATTACTCTCCCTCACATTTGCCACATCGGCCATAATGTCTTGGCATCCACCCAATCCTTCTACACAGCTCCGGACTTCCTCTCCTCCCCGTTTGATCCCCGTCATTGCCCCCAACCCTCCTTTTCATTCCAAAAACGCCATTGTAACTGTCCGGCCTCGGCCACCTGTGTGCCTGCACCGGCCCCCCCCTCCTTCTCACTTCCGGTTCCCACTACTCTCGCTTCGAAGCCACCACCTCCACCCTCCCCGCCTACCGCTGTCACTATACAACCTCTCATGTCCCTCTCCGTTCGCCCTACAGCACAACTTCTTCGTCGCCTCCAACAACAATCTTCCCAGCCCCCTTCAAACAGTACCATTACGTCCACCATGACCTCGGCTCCCTCACGACCGATTCCATCCTTACTCTCACTTAATATACGCCCCGCTTCTTCACCTCCCACAACGGCCCCTCGCCGCCGCAATCAACGCCGTCACCCTCCGTCCAACCGCTCATAATTCGTCTCCTTTGGCCCTCCCAACAATTTTTCAGCCCCCCCTGGAACAATGGCATCCGCCCTTGTTTGTTTATCACTATTTTAAGTAGCTCGCACTAGCCGTCTCTTTCCACTTGTGTTGCGCTCCTTGCCTACACCACAACGCCTCTCCTTGGCTCCCTCACTATTTCCAGCCTCGTTTACCTGAATGTCCTCCACACTTCCTCCTCTCGCGGACCAACCCCTGTCCCCCCCTTCGTCGCCTACATTTACAGTTTGCTCACCTCAAGGTGCTCCCCCGGCCACCTCGCCTCTTCCCTCCCGCACTACCCCTTTCCGCTTCCGCCGCAATCGGCGTTTCCGTCCTTACCCTCGCCACGCTCGTCGTCGACGTGGCCAACACCCCCCCAAACAAACTGTTGTCAATTTGAGTTCCCGTGCTCTTTCCTCCGCAGAGCATTCCCTTCTTTCCAAGGGCCTCAATTTCTGCCCTACACCCCTTGATAACCTTGCTCGCCGCCAAGCCGACATTGAAGCTTTTCGCCGACGCCTACGCCTCCGTTTTCACTTCTCTGATGAACCACCCTCCTCCCCTCCCCCCTTTCGCCTCAACTCCTCCTGGACACCACAGCCCCGCTCACCGCAAATTGAACGCTTTGTGGATTTAGTCCGTGACGACATTTCCCGCCCACTTCAATCGCCTCCCTCCAATCTGTCCAACTCGGACCTCGCTGCCCTCCAGTCCCTCGCCCGAGATCGCTCCATCGTTATCAAGCCGGCGGACAAGGGTTCCGCGGTCGTTATCCTAGACCGATCAGACTACATTGCCGAAGCTCATCGTCAGCTTTCCAATTCCCTTCACTATACCCCCCTCAACACGGACCCGACGCCACATGTTGCCGCCTCCATCCGTAAGTTCCTCCACACCATGCATGATGGCGGCTACCTGACGGAAGACACCCTTCACTACTTGCTCCCTCAGCTCCCACCCCGTACACCTGAATTTTACCTCCTTCCCAAAATTCACAAACCCGACCACCCGGGGCGTCCCATCCTTTCAGCTAACGGCTGTCCCACTGAGCGCATTTCCGCTTTCCTCGACCACTGGCTTCAACCCATTGTAGCCACTGCACCCTCTTACATTAAAGACACCTCGGACTTTCTCCGTAAAATCGCTGCCCTCCCTCCACTCCCCCAACACGCCCTCCTTCTCACTGCAGACGTCACTTCACTCTATACAAATATTCCCCAAGATGAGGGGATCCTGGCCATGCAGGAAGCCCTCCTTAAATTTCCGGACCCCCGTCGCCCCCCCGTTGCGTGCCTGGTAACCCTTGCCACTTTTATCCTTAAGGACAATTATTTCCAGTTCAATGGCCGCTTTTACCATCAGTGCCATGGCACAGCTATGGGCACCAGATTTGCCCCATCCTTTCCACTGCCCCTGATGGGGTCACCCCCCTCCTCTGGTTCCGCTTTATCGATGACGTCTATGCCATTTGGCTTGCGGACCGTGCTTCCCTCCGTACCTTCCTTGCCCACACCAATTCCTTCCATCCCACCATTCATTTTACCTTCCGCATCTCTCCACTCTCTGTTCCCTTTCTGGACACCCGTGTTTACAAGGGCCCGGATTTCCCTACCACTGGCCGTCTCTCCACGGACCTCCATACTAAGCCCACTGACACCCACCAGTATCTACACTGGTCCTCCTGCCACCCCCCTCATTGTCTCCGTTCCATCCCTTACAGTCAGGCCCTCCGCATTTGCCGTATTGTCTCAGACACAGGCCGTCGCAATCACCACCTCCGCAACCTATGCGATTTCCTCACACGGCGTGGCTATCCTCTCCACGTGGTTCAACGAGGCATTACACGCGCCACCTCTTTTCCCCGGGAGACCCTCCTCCGCGTGAAACCTCCTAAACCTCCCCTTTCCCGTGTCCCCTTTGTTCTTTCTTATTCCACTTCCTTCCCCAACCCCACCTCAGCCCTACTTTCACATTTTCACTTGCTCTCACAACATTCCGCACTTTCACATATTTTCCCAGAGCCCCCCTTGGTCTCCTTTCGTCGCCCCCCCCCAACCTTAAAGACCATTTGGTGCGGGCTAAACTCCCCTCCAAGAAATCCCCCCGCAATTGCCGCCAACCTCTCTGCGTTTGCTGTTCCCACATACTTTCCATTGACTCTGTTGTCTCTTCTTCCACCCGCCGAAGCTGGCCCATCAACAGCGCCCTCAACTGCCGCTCGTCCAACATCATCTACCTTATTGAATGTTCAAGGGACCGACTCCAGTACGTCGGTGAAACCGGCCAACAACTGAACACTCGTTTCACCCAGCATCGCTCCAACATCAACAATCGTTTCCCCACAGCCCTGTCGGGTCACTTCTGTCTCCCCAACCATTCCCTCTCTGACCTTAGAATTGTTCCCCTTGCTCAATGTCCGACACTTCTGACGCCCTCTCTCACCCTCCCAATCGCCGCAAAATGGAACTCCAGTGGATCCGCAAACTCCAAACATGGACCCCACATGGCCTGAATGCCCCCGCCGCATCCCTTCTCGCCGTCCCTCACAAAGCCCCTCCCCTTCACCTACCCCTCCCCCCAAGCAGCCTCCCCTTTTTCTTCCCCGGCATCACAACGTAACCACAGCCCCTAACTTCCCTCATCCATCGCTTTTTCCCCCCCACACGGACTCCGACCTTTCCCTTCATCTTCCAGCCTGTAGCACGCCCTCTTGTGTCACCTTTCCCCTTTCCATTGTTCGCTTTCCTTGTCCAGCCTGCAATCCTCTACCAACACCGGCCCTAACTATGATGTTGAATGGTGAGGTTGGTGCACCGTAATACCTTGGTTAAGCCAACCAGGTTCATCTATCACTTCGGCTATTAGGTGGACCTGACCGTCCCAAGTCGGTAAGACATCATAGTTTTTAAATTCTCTGCTTTTCTTTCTGTTTTCCATCCCTGTTTCACCCGCTGCCCGTGCTCAGTGCCTGATTGCGCAATCGTTGCCCTTTAGCCAACACGTTTCTCCAGCCGAGTACCATTGTGGAGTATTTCCGCTAACGTATACTCGCTCATCATTACCCCTTTACCCCCCTTTTTTTCTTTTTCTCTGCCCCTTTTCCTACCCCGCTCTGTCCCTTGATCCCCCCTCATCCCTCCTCTCTGCGTTTTCTCTCTCCTTACGCCTCCCGTGTTTTTTTTCCTTTTTTCTCCCCGTTTTTCTCCTAGTCCTTAATGTACGCCTGCCTCCACTACACGTTTTGCCGTCCTCTCTGCTTTGCCTTTGTTCCTCCTTATCTCTTTGCCCCCTTACGTAACTTCTCTATCGCCACAGCTTTCCCCTTTGGCTGTTTGCGTTTTGCTACCCTTTGCCTCCGTCTCCTTTCCCGTTCGCTTTCTACGTTCCTTTTTTTTCCTTCTGCCTTTTTTTGTTTTCTTCTCCCAGTCCTAGTCTGGCCCCAGCCATTACGCAGTTCTCTCTCCCCACGGCCGACTTTAACTCTGTGCTATCTCCCCTTGCACTTGTGGCTGACTGGCTGTCTTTATTCCCTCCCCTGACCCATTTCCCTCATCACCATTTCCGGTCTATTTTATTCACCATTTATGCCTTCCCGCCTTTTTTTCGTTTTTGGGGGGAACCCTCCATGTTTACACAACCACCCGGCCAGCTTTTTCCACCACCGTTTTCTCCTACGTTCACGTCGGTCCTTTATTTAGCTGGCGTCACCTCTAGTTTCCCATTCCCGGTCAGTAACGCTACATTGACACCATGCTTTCCCTAGCACAATCGCCGTCCGCGGCAGAAGCATCGCCTTTACCGTTGGTCACTGTTTCGCCTCTCCGCTACTCTCCCTGGCTTCAACCGGCTGCCGAAGCTCGGCCAGCGCTTCAAATTCCCACGCCGCAACTGTTCCAACCTGACCAGTTATCGCCCCCTTTGTTACCGTTGTCAATCACACCTCCAGGTAACCAAGCGTCGGCGGTGCAGTCACCCACTATACATACTGTCTCAGCGACCCCGGACGCCTGGTCGGATATCCTGCATTCGGTTGTTACCACTTCTCCACTTCGTATTTTAGTCTCACCTCTGTTCTCACCACAGCCTCCGCCGCCGCTGTCCAGTATTCCTGCGTCTACTGCCGACGTTTCCACGCAGACCTCACCGCTCTCATCGACTCAGGTCCAGCCACCGACGGGCTCCAAGTCTATTCCAGCACTCATGGACATTCCAACGCGACCACCGCCTGGTTGGCGTCCTGCTTCTAATCGCCGTCGCCCACGCCGCCGTCTTCGTCCTTACTGGGAGTGATTTCTCCGCAGTCTACAGTTCCAGTTCCACCCGCCGCCGTCACCAGTTTTTTCTCTTCCACGTCTTCACACCCATACCAAACGGTCCTTTTCAGGACCACCACATCCTCCGAAAGAGAGTTACCGTTTACCGTTGCAATTCCCTTTTCGTCTAGTCCCCTTTGTCTCGCTTCCTTTCTTTGAATAAAATTTTACCTCCCTTCCTTCCATTCTTGTGCCCTTTCCGCCTTTGCTCTGGTTATTTTTCCCTCGTCTCTTTGTTAAGAACCTCCCTCCCCTTCTTGTTTAGTCGACTTTTATTCCCCTCTCACTCTCGTGTGATGTTCCTGTCCTTTTTGAATCCATTCTCCCCTCCGACTTCTTCCATTTTTCCATTGCACTGCGGCCTTTGCCTGCAGCCGATTCTTCCCTGCACTGCACTGCGCCCTCCCACGACCGCCTTCCCTTCTCGTCTGTTCAGTTACGTTTTTTTCATTTCGGTCTCTGATTCCCCCTGCGCCTTGGTTTTCTGTTTCCGGGGTCTTTCTCTTTTTATCTCATTATGTTGTTTTCATATTTTCTCTATCCATTTTTTTCTATTATTTTTCATCATTTGTTCATCCCATTTTCTTTGTATTTTCTTTTTATCTTATTTTATTTTATTTTTTTATTTATTTTTTATACCTTTTTTCTCTATTTCCCTGCCCCGTCCTCCTCTCACGCCGCACCCGCCTTCCGTTTTCCTTTTTAATCTTCCTTAATTTTCTTTGTGTTTATTTTACTTTATTTTATTTAATTTCATTTTATTCTATTTTATTTCATTTGATTTGATTTAATTTGATTTTAACCGATTTTGTGTTATTGTCTGTTATTTCCTTTTATTTTATTTCATATGATTTTATTCTATCTTATTCTATTTTATTTTATTTTATTTTATTTTATTACATTTTTTTCACTTCATTTTATATTTCTTTTTGCTTGTATTTATTTCATTTCCTTTTGCCTTGTGTTTTCTCTCCTCTTGGTTCCCGCGACATTCACCGCCAGACCTCGCGGCCTGTGGCTGCTTACACACTGTATTTTCCCTGTTTTCTCACACACAATTCCCTTTCCAGTCGACGTTCTTTGTTCTCTCATCTCTGCGTCGCTTTTCCCCATTATCCATCGCCCAGTTTCGCCGCCTCTTGCGGCTTATATTCTGTATTTCCCCCACTCTTCTGTACTCAATTCCCTAACCAGTCCAAACTGGTTTGCCACCCCGCCATGCTCCGGTGGCATTGTCGGCTTACATCGGCCCATTTCGCTGCTTAATTCCTTCGGCGTCTCACCTCCCATCTTTCTCCCTTTTTCCACGCTACTGTCCTCTCTCTGCCTGGCTTTTGGGACCGGCTCCTCTGTTCTCTTCATCGGTCCATTCCCCCGACTTCTCCCCGACTTTTCCCTGTTGCTTTTCTTGTATCATCTTTTTCCCTCCCGCCATATTTTATTCTTTTTATTCACCGCCCCATTTGCTTCCTGTCAATCCTTTTCTCGGTTTTTGTTCTTGCACTGTCCCATCCGGTTTTCACGCCGTCCCCTTTCTTTCTCCTCTGTTCCCCCCTATTTTTATTTTAATTTAATTTTTATTTATCCCATTTTATTCTATTTTATTTTATCTAATTTTTTTTCTTTGTTTTTTATTTCATTTCATTTCACTCTGCCTTCTTTTCATTTTTCCCCTCCTTGGTTCTCTGCTCTTTCACCTCAAGGTTTCCCCTACATTACACTGCCCGACTTCGCCGCCCGGGGCTACTAAACTCTGTTTCCCCGGTCTCTTACACGTTTTTCCTCCCAGCCCACTTCTTTTCTGTTTTCTCGCCACAGTGTAGCCTTCCCCCATTATTCATCGCCCGGCTCTGTCGCCATCTACGGCTTTTCCATCTCATTTCCCTGCCATTTTTCTTGTACGCACTTCCCTTTCCGCTTCAGACTGGTTTACCGTCCCGCGGTGCTCCGGTGGCATTACAGGTTTCACCAGCCCATCTCCTCGCCGATTCCCTTCCGTGTTCTATTTTTCCTTTGCTTCCCGCCTTTTTTTCTCCTCCTTCTAGACTTTCTGTCTTCTCTTTCTGCTTGTCTCCTTTGTTTGGCTTCTCTTTCTCTCCTTCGATCCATTTCCCCGTCATTTCCCCGTCTTTACCTTGTTGTTTGGCTTGTTTTCCCTCCTTTCCCCCCCCCCCCCCCTATTTTTTTACCACCCTGGCTTGTCGCCGGTGGCGGGCCTCACCTCATATCCCCTCCTTTTTTCGGCTGCGGTTACCCCCTTTTTTTACACCCTGTCCCGCATTTCATTTTTCCCTTTTGTTCGACTGCTCTATGATTTTTGGACCTCCAACACCCCCCCCCACTTTTTTGTACTGCCCTAGTTTGCCGCCGTTCGTTTCGATCTGGCGGCGGGCTGGCCTTTGTCTTTCTCTGCCCGACTTGTGTATCCCTGCTGATTCCCTTTGGGTTCTCCCATTTAGGATTTCGCCGTATTTTGTCGTTTCCCCGACATTCCCGCCCGGCGTCAAAACTCCTTCCCTCCAACCTGTCATTTCGTTATTGCCTTGTTTGGCCACCGTGGACTTCGTCCCTACGGCGTTCTACGGCCTCATTTGCCTCATGTCTGGCTCTGCCCGACTTTCTGCCCCCTTCAACCTCTCCCCCCTCCGCTTTTTCTCTTTTGCGTTTTGACTTTTCTGTTCTTTTATCCCCACCCCATCCCTCCAGTTTGATTTAATTTTGATTTATTTATTATTTCTTTATTTATTTATTTTTTATCTATTTATTTCTTCTTTATTTTTATTTATTTTTATTTCTTATATTTTATTTTAATTTTGTTATATATATATTTTTCACCGCCTTGTTGGCTTCCGGTCAATCCTTTTCTCTGTTTTGGTTTTTGATTTGTCCCGTCCTGTTTTCCAACGCACCCCCTTCTCTCCCTTCCTTTTTCCCCTTTCATTTTTTGCATTTATTTATTATTTGTTTATTTTGTTATTTTGTCGCCTGTTGCGGGTCTTACCTCATATCCCCTCCTTTCTTTTTTTGGCCGTGATTCCCTCCTTTTACGTACTGTCCCGCATTTCACTTTTCCTTTTGTTCGACTGTCCTATTATTTCCGGACCTCCAACACCCCCCCCTTTTTTTTCTGTACTGCCCTAGTTTGCCGCCGTTCGATTCGATCTCACAGCGGACTGGCCCCACGGCGGTTCCTCTGCCCGACCTGTGTATCCCTGCCGATTCCACTGGGTTTTCCCATTTAGGATCTCGCCACATTTGGTCGTTTCCCCGTCATTCCCTGCCTGTCGTCAAAACTCCTTCCCCCCAACCCGACATCTCGATATTGCCCGGTTTTGCCGCCGTTGGCTTCGTCCCTACGGCGTTCTACGGCCTCACTTGCCTCATGCCTTGCTCTGCCCGACTTCTGCCCCCGTATCGACCTTTCCCCCTTCCGCTTGTTCTCTTTTACGTTGTGACTTTTCTGCTCTTGTTATCCCCTCCCCTCTCATGTCAGTTCATTTTTCATTTTTCATTTTCCATCCTTTTGTTTCCGTAGATTCTACCCGTACTGTCCTCTGCCCATTCTTCATTTCCCCGATGAATACCCCTGGATTTTATTTTCCCTTCCCTTCCGTCTTTTCACCGCTCCGGTAGGCCGCCTGAGGCGCCTCATACCTTGTTGTCCTTCGATTTCTCGTTCTCTAATTCCTCCCTTTCTACTTTGTTAGGCCATCCCACTGTTCTCCGGTGTCGTTCCCCTCCCAACATTTCTTTGAACGGCCCCTTCTTGCCGCCGGAGGCCCCTTCTGTCTGTCCTGCCATGACCCTTCTGCCACGTGCTTTCCTGTGCCGGATTTCTCTCCCTTTGGTCGTCCTATTTCCGCATCGTACTCCCTCCTTCTTCTCAGTTTCTCTTCATCACACTTTTGCCCACATTTTTTTCTTGCCGTACGCCCTCTAGTATCCAATTTTTCTTTCCTGGCCGACTTATTTCCCTGCCGCCGATATTTCCCTATTGGGTTACCTGAAACCCCCTGGCCAACTCACATCGCTTGTTTCCTCGGCTTTCTTGCACGTAATTCCCTTACCAGCCTACACTGGTTCTCCGCCCCACCATGCCCTGACGCAATTACGGCCTCCCGATTGATCGGCCCTGGGGCGTCTTGTGCTGTCTTTGCTTACCTCGGGCGACCAAAAAAACCCCCGCCCGACATTTCTTTACCTCCCTGTTTTGCCGCCGTCGGCCTTGCCCCTGTTACGCACTACGGCCTACATGCTTTACGCTTTGCGCTGTTTTGCTTGTATCCTCTCTTTCCCTCCCGTTATATTTATTTTTGATTTATTTATTATTTATTTATTTATTATTATTATTTTTATTTATTTTTGATTTTTTTATTATTTATTTTTTATATCTTATATTTTATTTGTATTTTGATTTTTGTATTTTTTTCACCGCCCTGTTTGCCTCCAGTCAATCCTTCTCTCTGTTTTGGTTTTTGCCTTGTCCCGTCCTATTTTCACGCCGCACCCCCCTTTCTTTTCCTCCCTTTATCCCCTTTTATTTTTTGTATTTATTTATTATTTTTTCATTTTGTTATTTCATTGCCTGTGGCGGATCTCACCTCATATTCCCCCCCCTTTTTTTTCGGCCGCGATTCCCTCCTTTTACGTACTGTCCCGCATTTCATTTTTCCCTTTTTGTTCGACTGTCCTTTTATTTTCGGACCTCCCACACCCCCCCCTCTTTTTCTCTGTACTGCCCTAGTTTGCCGCCGTTCGCTTCGTTCTCACAGCGGACTGGCCTTACGGCTTTCTCGGCCCGACCTGTGTATCCCTGCCGAATCCCTCTGAGTTTTCCCATTTAGGATTTCGCCACATTTGATCGTTTCCCCATCATTCCCTGCCCGGCGTCAAAACTCCTTCCCCCCAACCCGACATTTCGTTATTGCCCTGTTTTGCCGCCGTTGGCTTCGACCCTACGGCGTACTACGGCCTCACTTGCCTCACGCCTTGCTCGGCCCGACTTCTGCCCCCATATCGTCTTTTTCCCTCCTCCGCTATTTATCTTTTGCGTTGTGGCTTTTCTGCTCTTGTTACCCCCTCCCCATCCATGTCCGTTCATTTTTCCTTTTCCATTTTTTGGTTTTCCGTTGATTCTACCCGTACTGTCCTCTGCCCATTCTTCATTTCCCCGATGAATACCCCTGGATTTTATTTTCTCCTTCCCTTCCGCCTTTTCACCGCTCCGACAGGCCGCCTGTGGCGCCTCATACCTTGTTCTCCTTTGATGTTCACTAATTCCTCCCTTTCTACTTTGTTGGGCCATCCCACTGTTCTCCGGTGTTGTTCCCCTCCCAACATTTCTTTGAACGGCCCCTTTCTTGCCGCCGGAGGCCCCTTCTGTCTGTCCTCCCATGACCCTTCCGCCATGTGCTTTCCGGTGCCGGATTTCTCTCCCTTTGGTTGTCCTATTTCCGCATCGTACTCCTTCCTTCTTCTCATTTCTCTTCATCACACTTTTTGCCCACATTTTTTCTTGCCGTACGCCCTCTAGTATCCATTTCCTCTTTCCCTGGCCGACTTATTTCCCTGCCGTCGATATTTCCCTACTGTGTTGCCTGAAACCCCCGACTAACTCACGGCGTTTGTTCCCTCGGCTTTCGTGCACGTAATTCCCTTACCAGCCTACACTGGTTCTCCGCCCCACCATGCCCCGACGCAATTACGGCCGACCGATCGATCGGCCCTGGGGTGTCTTGTGCTGTCTTTGCTCACCTCGGTCGATCTAAAACCCCCGCCCGTCATTTCTTTACCTCCCTGTTTTGCCGCCGTCGGCCTTGGCCCTGTTACGCAGTATGGCCTACGTGCTTTACGCTCTGCGTGTTTTGCTTGTACCCTCTCTCTCCCTCCCGTTATATTTAGTTATTTTTGGTTTATTTATTATTTCTCTATTTATTTATTTTTTATCTATTTATTTTTTGTTTATTTTCATTTATTTTGTATATTTTATATTTTATATTTTATATTATTTTATTTCACTCTACTATTTTTTATTTTATTTTTATTTTTATTTTTATTCCACTTTTTTCTTTTTTCTTTTTCCTATTCGATTTTATTTTTCTCCGTTTGATCCCTTCCCCCCCCCCCGGTTTTTTTGCTTCCTCTTCCTTCTGGCTGCCTCGTTCTTCATTCTACCTGGCCGCTGTGACTTCGTTTTTTGATGTTTACTCTTTGCCTTTCTTTGCCCGCTTCTCACATCCTCGCTGGAACCCTAACCCAACCCTAACCCTAACCCTAACCCTCACCCTAACCCTAACCCTAACCCTAACCCTAATACGAGCAAACCTAACCCCAACCCTAACCCTGACCCTAATCCTACCCTACTTCCCGTCCTTTTACCGCCCCGTTATGCCGCCTTCGTCTCTTTATACCTTGCATTCCTTCTATTTTCCCCGTACGCCAATTTTCCCTCCCTTTTACAGTGTTTACCATCCCACGGTTCTCCGGTGTCGCTCCCCTCCTAACCTTTTATTGAACGGCCCCTTTCTTGCCGCCGGAGGCCCCTTCTGTCCGTCCTGCTACGACCTATTTGCCAGGCGCCTTCCAGTGCTCGTTTTCTCTCCCTTTGGTCGTCCTTTTTCCGCAATGAACCCCTTTTTTCTCTTTATTTCCACTCATCACACTTTTGCCTTCATCCTTACTTGTAGTACGCCCTCCAGTGTCCAATTTTTCTTTCCTGGCCGACCCATTTCTCTGCCGTGGTTATTTCCCTAAGGTGTCGCCCGTACTTCATCCTGTGGCAACTCACATCGCTTGTTCCCCTGTTTTCAGCACGCAATTTCCTTACCAGTCTACACTGTGCCGCTGCTCCATCACGCCCCGACGCAATTACGGCCTACCGCTCACCGGCCCTGCGTCGTCTTGTCCCCATCTTTGCTTATTTTATTCTGCCTTTTTTCACTTTCCTTTCCCCATTTCGGTCGCCTGCCCCGGTATACTTTCCCATACCGTCCCGTCGTGTCTATACGCTTCCGTTTTGGTCCATTTCCTTATTTTTATTTTTATTTATTTCATTATTTTTTTATTATTTTTTTATTCTTTCATTTCATTCTATTCCCGCCTCTCCCTATTTTTTACTCTTGGCTTTCCCGTCATTCACTCCGCCACGGCCTACAGACCGGCGAACTCGTACGAGTTCGCTTAGTGAAAGTGTACCATTATGAAATCTGCATTTCATATGAAAAGGATGACAAATTCCTGATACTTTTCTGTTCTCTCTATGAGAATTCAGTATGAGAAAGCAACATGCACAAATATTTCATAATATATATTTGATACAGTGACTTATTTTAGAGATAGAAAAATGACAAGATATCTTTCCTTCTCATTGATGCAATTATTTTCCTTTGTTTCACAGGTTTTCTGTAGAAAGATGCTTTTTATGAACAAAATAACAGTCAAAAAAAGCAGTTTTTGTCATTATTAGCTGTGCTTTTATGGTTTCAATGTTACAGGAAAAGATCCTCTCAGACACTGTACACATCAAATTTGGCTAAAAAAGCTCTCTATGGCTCCTCAGGAGATTTAATTGGATGGTTGGCAAGTTTTAACACCCATCAAAGTTTTTGATTCACTGCTTTTTCCTCTTAGATAATAATGATTGACATCCATTTCTGTACAACAGTTCAGGACATCTGGTTAAGCATAGAAAGTGTGATATATTCACAGCTCATTCAAAATACAGCTCATTCAAAATGTACTGTATTCAGACTTTAAGATTGACACTTTGAAATTCCTATCTTACAACTGACATGTCAACAATGTCATTAAAACATAGAATGACTATATAATATATAAATATATGTAAAATGTAAAATATAATATATATATATATATATATATATATATATATATATATATATATATATATATATATATATATATATATATATATATATATATATATATATATATGTGTGTAGATGAAAGTCCGGAGCTGGACCTATAGCTCTAGTTCAACTATTGAGCACTCTGCCAGTCCGATGAAGACATCAATCTACGTCCTGCTCGTATATATATATATGTATATATATATATATGTATATATGTATATATATATATATATATATATATATATATATATATATATATATATATATATATATATATTATATATATATATATATATATATGTCCACCTTTTGTTTTACCTATGTCGCGCGCCGGGGGGGTCACCCTGTTTTCGAAATTTGGAATAGGGGGGTCACCCTGTTTTCAAAATTTGGAATAGGGGGGGTCAGCCACTTTTTGACGTCAGCAAAAAATAATCCACCGGCCCCCTCCCCCAGGCCGAAGAAACTGACCAGTCCCTAAGCTAATACAAAAATGACATGCTCGGTGACACTACTTACAAATTTGTCATTGAACATTTCCATTATGTTGTCGTTTTAAAATGACAAATGTGTACCACAACCACTTCTACAGACAATATTGCTCTTCACCGTTTCGTCAACGTTCGTCCTGTGATGAAAAACGATGGCTGTAGAAATTTGACAGATGGCAATGCTACAACATGTGTTGACTTTACAATCATTTTCGAGCCAACTATACTGTATGTGCAACTTGACTTTGAACAGAGCGTCACTGTCGACCATGTAATTTTAATTGCGGGCGAAGACGAGGCAGCCTATGGTAAGTAGCATTGTGTTATTCCTTTAGACGATCAGCTATATTTTTATAATGACTAAGGAGTTTCAAACTTTGGAGAGTAACGGAGACGTTACCAGCGAGTTCTCAAAACTAGTGAGAGGACAGGCCATGCTTTTGAAATCTGAGACTTGTTTTCAAAACATGACGTCAGTTGTTTTTCAAATCGAGTCATCATGCTTGAGGAATTTCGAAAGCCAATTTCATACTTCATTATGTGAAAGCAACAAGTAATTTAACGAAGTAGTGACACTGCATGAAAACCCAATAATTCAGATAAATTCACATTAATGAGTTGCCTGTATTATAGTATAATACACGTGAATTCACATGAATCCACATGAATACAGGCTTGCTGAATACAAAAAATGGATTCTTGACTGTATTCATCTGTATATGCACTCTTCAGCTAAAATACAGGCAATAATCCATGTTAATACAGTGAGTATTATAGGGTTTTTATGCAGTGTGAGTTTTTGGCCATCGTATATTTAACCATGTACGTACATCATGTACATGTATTATCTGTGCTACTGGTAGAGCCTTAAGCTTACTAATTGGACACTTCAAGATGGCGCCCCACCCCTAAATTTTCTGGACACAGTGAATACAGGTTGAAACCACACCCTTCCCTTCCATTTGTCCCGTATGTTCTTAAAAGGTAATTTAATCCAATCCTTTAGACTATCCTATCAGTTTAGTTTACAGTATTGTTGAAGTCCCGTGTCTTTATGAGTTCGGGTCTTCGCTTACTTTCTTTAGAGATTTTCTGTAGATCCAAACATCTGCTGGTAAACATTGCACTAGTTTTAGGACACACAAGGTTACCAAAATAAGGAATATGGTGAGTCAAATGAAAATATGTTTCTCTTATCGGAAATGCCCAATGTACGATAAACATCTTTTGACAGCTAGATTATCTACAGCAAGAATATCTACAGAGAGATTATCCAAGGCGAGAGAAATAACATTCGTATCGTATAGGATGAGGAGAAAACAATTTCTTGGTTATTTAAATTAAATTTACGTGGCAATTGTTCAAAGGGTATTCTGAGGCCTTCGAAAACTAAGCAAACACTTCATATGTCAGAGATAGCGTCTCGCTGACAAGAATTGTATTTCCGCAAAGCCGGAATTTTAAGGCCATATGCTTAAAGGTATACAGTCCCTGTAATCTAAGTATGCCCATATATATTGGCACAGTCCCTGTAATCTAAATACGCCCATACATTTTGTCAAAGGGGCGTTCCTTGGTATTACAAATGCCCAAGTGAGGGCGCTGTTTTTAAAAGGCGGCCACCCGCTTAAAATTAGTGATTGGTTTGATTTTCTCTTTCCATGGTAACTGTGGCAAAATTGGAACAGGTGACAGTATACCTTTAAGAAACACTTGTTCACTTTCAGTCGCTGACAACATACATCTCACATTTATTCAGCAATTATATTTGAGCTATGGAACTGGGCGGGCAAATGCGATAATTTTATCTGTTCCTATGAACTGAATGTTTTTTCTTTTGAAACATGGAAAATCCATCAAAAGGGTTAGCGTACATCCTGTCAACGACATGCATTCTTAATTGTGAAACTGTGCACCTGTTAGCAGTTGGTAGGTATGAACAATATAGGACGAAATTTGGCGATAGTACGGCCAATTGTATGTTAACAAGTATTTATCTATGATCACAAGAGAATGGAGATGAGTTTCAATCTGTTCAAAACATTTTGTAAACTACCAAATTTCTGGTTAGGCTTTAATGTAGAGATGTTTTTTTTTACTTTTAATGAACATTGATAGTAACCAGAGTGAAAAACTCATACAGAGAGCCCTCAGGCGATTGCAATCACTGTGAGGGGAGAAAAAATCCAACTTGATCGCTGTTCATTACAGACTATTTACAAAAGTAAACCTATATTGATATCATTATCTTGAGTATGTTATATCTACATAACACTGTTGGCAGAATATCTGACAGTGCCGGTGCTGAAAGTTTATGATCACTATGGAAATATGACGAACTGTCTTACGAATACAACCACATCTGTATGGACGAATGGAGACGAATGGGAGGTGGCTGATAAAATGCCGCGAATTACTCAATGAACGATACCTGGACTTTGTACGTTATAAGCTATTCAAATTTGGAGTTGCTGATTTACCATATGTAAACTTATTGTCATGGGAGGAGCTTCGCAGTCAGGTAATTAGATATTAGTTCTGTTGATTCTTAGTTGACACACGATGCAAACTCATCACATCCACATGCCTCACTGGCCTTTTACATCGCTTCTTCTACAATGACCACTTGTTGTTGTTGTTGCTGTTGTTGCTGTTGTTGTTTATTTATTTATTTATTTGTTTGTTTGTTTATTTGTTTATTCATTAACGTGTCCTATGTTGACTATTAACGTATCCTATGTTGACTAAGAGTTTACAAATACAATACATCACCGGTATACATCTAAAACATACAACATCAAGTCCTATGGGCTTATAAGACAAAAACACATCCCATCGCTAAGTAATAAAATAAATAAATACATGTGAAGAGGTTAACTCACATATGATACATAGTCTCATTTCGGTTGTTATATTATACACATCGACAATACAACTAGTCAACACGGCGGGAGTTTTAGATATTAGAAGTTTAATCTAGTCAGTGAGATGAACGGTAATAAATTCTGGATATATCGCACAATATTTCTGAAATAAGATATCTCTGATTGATTTGTACAGGCGACAATAAAAAGAAAAGTTTCTTGTCTTAAATTTTTGGATCTCGACAAAAATTACAAGTTCTTTCTTCTACTGCTAACAGCTGATATCTTCCTAGTTTCTACTGTTAAATGTAGCATACCAGCTAGAAACTGTAAAAGTATCGAACATTTGGTCGCGACAAAGTGGCTACAGTAAATAATTCTCTGTCATGCACGTATAACTTGGGTTTCGTACATACACTTGAAAGCCCTTTTCTCGTTAAGATATCTGTGAACTTACACATAGTATCATCCAGGTTTAGGATTTCACAGTGTAGAAAATCATTCTGCAATTCAATGTCGTTTGCAATATCGCATGAAGACAGTTTCTAAATCAAAAAAGTGTCTGCTCGTGACATTATCAGAAGTGGTGATCTCAAATTTGTATGGGAGAGGCGCTCCAATGTGCCCCAGCACAAGAGAGAGGGGAAGAGAGAGGGAGAGGGTTGAGGAAGAAAAGAGGGGGAAGAGGGTTGACGGTAGAAGAGCCAGCTCATGCACTTACAACTATCTGGCAGTAACATGTTTTATGCAAACAATTACATCGCATGACGGATTTGTTATAAATGAGAAATTTGAAATAAATGAGAGAGCCTATCCGTACTTTGTAAGGATGTGGTGAAACTAAAACATCAGTGTCTCCTTATTTTCCCTTCTTTGTTTTTGATTCGATTTTCAACAACAGTTGTCCTCGTCAGCTAAAGTTATTGATCGCATGAAAATAAGGAATTTGAACTTGTCGTTCTCCTACCTTGTTTTTGGTTAACTATTTAAAGCCACTGCCAACTCCGACTGCATCACGTGACAACAAACTAGCATCTGATGACACTCACTCGGATATTTTACCACTAACAAGTCTTGTACCATCAGATGTCAACGCCAAGTCATGCTCTCTACACGTTGAGAAGATCGCGCCTGGGATATTGATTGAAACACAGCACGGAACGACTTTGACATTCATATGTCCAGGTGGGCTTAAACCTGCCAATATGTCATTGAAAACTACATCAAGTTTCAGACAAGTACCGCCAATGTCCATATAACGATGGCTTCTTTTACTTACATCAACAACATCTGTGTACGGGTAAGGAACAAACCAGCCAATTCATGTTCTCTCTAACTGTTTGAATGATGAACATATGGCGAATGGCTTGTTCCATTTGCGGTTCATGGTTTTTTGTCTTTGACAGACATGAATGAATGCGTGGATGGTCACAATGTGTGTGATTTGAATAGTCGGTACAGCAACACAGTTGGTAGCTACACAGATCTGTTTGTCACCATGGCTACAATGAGGAGCGCAGTCTTTGTGTTCCAAATTTGTCGTCGACAGAAGATGACATCCACTACGATGAAACAGGTAAGGTATTGATAGTTACTGTAAACACTTTCCTCAAATACCAACTTCGATAGATATTATTGGATTCTTTATGTATCCATGCTTTGTGTTTATTTCAGGGACTACGGGTAAATTCTGCCCTGAGGACGGAGCCTTTGAAACAATACCATCTAGACGTTATTCACCTAAGATTTCATGGTCAATGGTTCCGTAGGTAAGGGGCACGTTTTGTTCAAAAGAAAGTCTGCGGCTCGATATTATGGAGCGGGAATCATAACTACTAGAGTAAACATTCTTTTCAGACTGGTTTGTCTTTGTCTTTTTCTGAGACACTTTCTTTGCGACTCTCCTGAACATATCTATTTCGTCTATCTCTCTCTCTCTCTCTCTCTCTCTCTCTCTCTCTCTCTCTCTCTCTCTCTCTCTCTCTCTCTCTCTCTCTCTCTCTCTCTCTCTCTCTCTCTCTCTCTCAATCTATCTATCTATCTATCTATCTAACTAACTAACTAACTAACCGTTTACAGCTATAATGAAACATAAGAAAAATCTGGTTCCCTTCATCATCAATCGAGGTCGCTGCATGTATATCGACAAACCTTGTGAAATCTTACTGATGAAATGTATGCTATGGGATAAGGGTAGGCCATCCTATAGACACATACTGCGCCATTTCTCAGATGGCTCAATTATGGTTGGATAAAAAAGTGATGCGTTACAGTTACAGAGGAGATAAACAATATTTATCCGCTTTCCCTTACAATGAAGTTAGGTAGAAAGAAAGTGTTGACCACATGCTGCATCGTACAGAGCGACCACAATCAATCAATCAATCAATCAGAAGAATTTATAGAGCGCCAGTATTCACTACGAATTAGTGTTCAATGGCGCTGTACAAAGTTATGGCAAGGTGTCAGTAGGCTCTTTCGAAGAGATGGGTCTTGATGCTCTTCTTGAAATTGTCCAGACTGGAAGACTGCCGTATTTCTAAGGGTAAATTATTCCAGTTAAGTGGAGCAGCACGCGAGAAGGCACGTTCACCATAAGTTTTCAGTCTGCATTGTGGAACATGAAGAAGATCCTTGTCATTTGACCGGAGAGTACGCGATACAGGTTTACAGTGGATTAAGTCTGATATATATGTTGAGTGCTGTCATGAAGTGCCTTGTAGGTGATGAGTAGAGTCTTGTACTGGATTCTGAAGACAACTGGTAACCAATGTAGATTTATAGGAACAGGTGTGATATGATTGAATTTCCTGGTACGTGACACCATTCTAGCTGCAGTGTTCTGGGCGTGCTGAAGTGGTAAGATGTCTTTGGCAGGTAATCCGTATAATAATGAGTTGCAATAATCGAGTTTTGTGGTAATGAGGGCATGAACAAGCATTTTGCAGGCTTCGTCGGTAAGATAGTGGCGAATGCGACCTATTGTGCGAAGGTGGTGATAAATGGATCTGCAGGTCAAGGCTATGTGGTGTTGTAGACTGTGCTGATCGTCAAAAGTAACGCCAATATTGCGGGCTGATTTGCGGGTTGAATGCAGGAGGATCCATGTTTATGTGGTCGATGGGACGAGGCAGGCGGTTGAACTGTGACCGGATAAACAATACTTCTGTCTTGCTGTCATTTAGTTGCAGTTGTTTTGTTTCATCCCGGTTTTGATTTCTTGAACTGCTGATTCCATCTTGCTAACTCTGGTTAATGTGTCAGATTGGGAAAAATACTGGTATAGTTGATTATCATCGGCATATTGGTGGAAATCAATATTAAGGTGACGGATGAGTTGACTAAGAGGTTGGATGTATATGCAGAACAGAAGAGGGCCAAGTACGGAACCCTGAGGTTTTCTCACACACAATTCCCTTTCAGTCGACGTTCTTTGTTCTCTCATCTCTGCGTCGCTTTTCCCCATTATCCATCGCCCAGTTTCGCCGCCTCTTGCGGCTTATATTCTGTATTCCCCCACTCTTCTGTACTCAATTCCCTAACCAGTCCAAACTGGTTTGCCACCCCGCCATGCTCCGGTGGCATTGTCGGCTTACATCGGCCCATTTCGCTGCTTAATTCCTTCGGCGTCTCACCTCCCATCTTTCTCCCTTTTTCCACGCTACTGTCCTCTCTCTGCCTGGCTTTTGGGACCGGCTCCTCTGTTCTCTTCATCGGTCCATTCCCCCGACTTCTCCCCGACTTTTCCCTGTTGTTTTTCTTGTATCATCTTTTTCCCTCCCGCCATATTTTATTCTTTTTATTCACCGCCCCATTTGCTTCCTGTCAATCCTTTTCTCGGTTTTTGTTCTTGCACTGTCCCATCCGGTTTTCACGCCGTCCCCTTTCTTTCTCCTCTGTTCCCCCCTATTTTTATTTTAATTTAATTTTTATTTATCCCATTTTATTCTATTTTATTTTATCTAATTTTTTATCTTTGTTTTTTATTTCATTTCATTTCACTCTGCCTTCTTTTCATTTTTCCTTTCCTTGGTTTTCTGCTCTTTCACCTCAAGGTTTCCCCTACATTCACTGCCCGACTTCGCCGCCCGGGGCTACAAAACTCTGTTTCCCCGGTCTCTTACACGTTTTCCCTCCCAGCCCACTTCTTTTCTGTTTTCTCGCCATAGTGTAGCCTTCCCCCATTATTCATCGCCCGGCTCTGTCGCCATCTACGGCTTTACCATCTCATTTCCCCTGTTTTTCTTGTACGCACTTCCCTTTCCGCTTCAGACTGGTTTACCGTCCCGCGGTGCTCCGGTGGCATTACAGGTTTCACCAGCCCATCTCCTCGCCGATTCCCTTCCGTGTTCTATTTTTCCTTTGCTTCCCGCCTTTTTTTCTCCTCCTTCTAGACTTTCTGTCTTCTCTTTCTGCTTGTCTCCTTTGTTTGGCTTCTTTCTCTCCTTCGATCCATTTCCCCGTCATTTCCCCGTCTTTACCTTGTTGTTTGGCTTGTTTTCCCTCCTTTCCCCCCCCCCACTATTTTTTACCACCCTGGCTTGTCGCCGGTGGCGGGCCTCACCTCATATCCCCTCCTTTTTTCGGCTGCGGTTACCCCCTTTTTTTACACCCTGTCCCGCATTCATTTTTCCCTTTTGTTCGACTGCTCTATGATTTTTGGACCTCCAACACCCCCCCCCCCACTTTTTTGTACTGCCCTAGTTTGCCGCCGTTCGCTTCGATCTGGCGGCGGGCTGGCCCTTTGTCTTTCTCTGCCCGACTTGTGTATCCCTGCTGATTCCCTTTGGGTTCTCCCATTTAGGATTTCGCCGTATTTTGTCGTTTCCCCGACATTCCCGCCCGGCGTCAAAACTCCTTCCCTCCAACCTGTCATTTCGTTATTGCCTTGTTTGGCCACCGTGGACTTCGTCCCTACGGCGTTCTACGGCCTCATTTGCCTCATGTCTGGCTCTGCCCGACTTTCTGCCCCCTTTCAACCTCTCCCCCCTCCGCTTTTTCTCTTTTGCGTTTTGACTTTTCTGTTCTTTTATCCCCACCCCATCCCTCCAGTTTTATTTATTTTGATTTATTTATTATTTCTTTATTTATTTATTTTTTATCTATTTATTTCTTCTTTATTTTTTATTTATTTTTTATTTCTTATATTTTATTTTAATTTTGTTATATATATATTTTTCACCGCCTTGTTGGCTTCCGGTCAATCCTTTTCTCTGTTTTGGTTTTTGATTTGTCCCGTCCTGTTTTCCAACGCACCCCCTTCTCTCCCTTCCTTTTTCCCCTTTCATTTTTTGCATTTATTTATTATTTGTTTATTTTGTTATTTTGTCGCCTGTTGCGGGTCTTACCTCATATCCCCTCCTTTCTTTTTTTGGCCGTGATTCCCTCCTTTTACGTACTGTCCCGCATTTCATTTTTCCCTTTTGTTCGACTGTCCTATTATTTCCGGACCTCCAACACCCCCCCTTTTTTTTCTGTACTGCCCTAGTTTGCCGCCGTTCGATTCGATCTCACAGCGGACTGGCCCCACGGCGGTTCCTCGGCCCGACCTGTGTATCCCTGCCGATTCCACTGGGTTTTCCCATTTAGGATCTCGCCACATTTGGTCGTTTCCCCGTCATTCCCTGCCTGGCGTCAAAACTCCTTCCCCCCAACCCGACATCTCGATATTGCCCGGTTTTGCCGCCGTTGGCTTCGTCCCTACGGCGTTCTACGGCCTCACTTGCCTCATGCCTTGCTCTGCCCGACTTCTGCCCCCGTATCGACCTTTCCCCCTTCCGCTTGTTCTCTTTTACGTTGTGACTTTTCTGCTCTTGTTATCCCCTCCCCTCTCATGTCAGTTCATTTTTCATTTTCATTTTCCATCCTTTTGTTTCCGTATATTCTACCCGTACTGTCCTCTGCCCATTCTTCATTTCCCCGATGAATACCCCTGGATTTTATTTTCCCCTTCCCTTCCGTCTTTTCACCGCTCCGGTAGGCCGCCTGAGGCGCCTCATACCTTGTTGTCCTTCGATTTTCTCGTTCTCTAATTCCTCCCTTTCTACTTTGTTAGGCCATCCCACTGTTCTCCGGTGTCGTTCCCCTCCCAACATTTCTTTGAACGGCCCCTTTCTTGCCGCCGGAGGCCCCTTCTGTCTGTCCTGCCATGACCCTTCTGCCACGTGCTTTCCTGTGCCGGATTTCTCTCCCTTTGGTCGTCCTATTTCCGCATCGTACTCCCTCCTTCTTCTCGTTTCTCTTCATCACACTTTTGCCCACATTTTTTTCTTGCCGTACGCCCTCTAGTATCCAATTTTTCTTTCCTTGGCCGACTTATTTCCCTGCCGCCGATATTTCCCTATTGGGTTACCTGAAACCCCCTGGCCAACTCACATCGCTTGTTTCCTCGGCTTTCTTGCACGTAATTCCCTTACCAGCCTACACTGGTTCTCCGCCCCACCATGCCCTGACGCAATTACGGCCTCCCGATTGATCGGCCCTGGGGCGTCTTGTGCTGTCTTTGCTTACCTCGGGCGACCAAAAAAACCCCCGCCCGACATTTCTTTACCTCCCTGTTTTGCCGCCGTCGGCCTTGCCCCTGTTACGCACTACGGCCTACATGCTTTACGCTTTGCGCTGTTTTGCTTGTATCCTCTCTTTCCCTCCCGTTATATTTATTTTTGATTTATTTATTATTTCTTTATTTATTCATTATTTATTTTTCATCTATTTATTTCTTGTTTATTTTTTATTTATTTTTTATATCTTATATTTTATTTGTATTTTTGATTTTTGTATTTTTTTCACCGCCCTGTTTGCCTCCAGTCAATCCTTCTCTCTGTTTTGGTTTTTGCCTTGTCCCGTCCTATTTTCACGCCGCACCCCCCTTTCTTTTCCTCCCTTTATCCCCTTTTATTTTTTGTATTTATTTATTATTTTTTCATTTTGTTATTTCATTGCCTGTGGCGGATCTCACCTCATATTCCCCCCCCTTTTTTTTCGGCCGCGATTCCCTCCTTTTACGTACTGTCCCGCATTTCATTTTTCCCTTTTTGTTCGACTGTCCTTTTATTTTCGGACCTCCCACACCCCCCCTCTTTTTCTCTGTACTGCCCTAGTTTGCCGCCGTTCGCTTCGTTCTCACAGCGGACTGGCCTTACGGCTTTCTCGGCCCGACCTGTGTATCCCTGCCGAATCCCTCTGAGTTTTCCCATTTAGGATTTCGCCACATTTGATCGTTTCCCCATCATTCCCTGCCCGGCGTCAAAACTCCTTCCCCCCAACCCGACATTTCGTTATTGCCCTGTTTTGCCGCCATTGGCTTCGACCCTACGGCGTACTACGGCCTCACTTGCCTCACGCCTTGCTCGGCCCGACTTCTGCCCCATATCGTCTTTTTCCCTCCTCCGCTATTTATCTTTTGCGTTGTGGCTTTTCTGCTCTTGTTACCCCTTCCCATCCATGTCCGTTCATTTTTCCTTTTCCATTTTTTGGTTTTCCGTTGATTCTACCCGTACTGTCCTCTGCCCATTCTTCATTTCCCCGATGAATACCCCTGGATTTTATTTTCTCCTTCCCTTCCGCCTTTTCACCGCTCCGACAGGCCGCCTGTGGCGCCTCATACCTTGTTCTCCTTTGATGTTCACTAATTCCTCCCTTCTACTTTGTTGGGCCATCCCACTGTTCTCCGGTGTTGTTCCCTCCCAACATTTCTTTGAACGGCCCCTTTCTTGCCGCCGGAGGCCCCTTCTGTCTGTCCTCCCATGACCCTTCCGCCATGTGCTTTCCGGTGCCGGATTTCTCTCCCTTTGGTTGTCCTATTTCCGCATCGTACTCCTTCCTTCTTCTCATTTCTCTTCATCACACTTTTTGCCCACATTTTTCTTGCCGTACGCCCTCTAGTATCCATTTCCTCTTTCCCTGGCCGACTTTTTCCCCTGCCGTCGATATTTCCCTATTGTGTTGCCTGAAACCCCGACCATCTCACAGCGCTTGTTTCCTCGGCTTTTTTGCACGTAATTCCTTACCAGCCTACACTGGTTCTCCGCCCCACCATGCCCGACGTAATTACGGCCGACCGATCGATCGGCCCTGGGGTGTCTTGTGCTGTCTTTGCTCACCTCGGTCGATCTAAACCCCCCGCCCGTCATTTCTTTACTCCCTGTTTTGCCGCCGTCGGCCTTGGCCCTGTTACGCAGTATGGCCTACGTGCTTTACGCTCTGCGTTGTTTTGCTTGTACCCTCTCTCTCCCTCCCGTTATATTTAGTTATTTTTGGTTTATTTATTATTTCTCTATTTATTTATTTTTTATCTATTTATTTTTGTTTATTTTCATTTATTTTGTATATTTTATATTTTATATTTTATATTATTTTATTTCCCTCTACTATTTTTTATTTTATTTTTATTTTATCTTTATTCCATTTTTTTCTTTTTTGTTTACCTTTTTCCTATTCATTTTATTTCTCTCCGTTTGATCCTTCCCCCCCCCCCCGGTTTTTTTGCTTCCTCTTCCTTCTGGCTGCCTCGTTCTTCATTCTACCTGGCCGCTGTGACTTCGTTTTTTGATGTTTACCCTTTGCCTTTCTTTGCCCGCTTCTCACATCCTCGCTGGAACCCTAACCCAACCCTAACCCTAACCCTAACCCTCACCCTAACCCTAACCCTAACCCTAATACGAGCAAACCTAACCCCAACCCTAACCCTGACCCTAATCCTACCCTACTTCCCGTCCTTTTACCGCCCCGTTATGCCGCCTTCGTCTCTTTATACCTTGCATTCCTTCTATTTTCCCCGTACGCCAATTTTCCCTCCTTTTTACAGTGTTTACCATCCCACGGTTCTCCGGTGTCGCTCCCCTCCTAACCTTTTTTTGAACGGCCCTTTCTTGCCGCCGGAGGCCCCTTCTGTCCGTCCTGCTACGACCTATTTGCCAGGCGCCTTACAGTGCTCGTTTTCTCTCCCTTTGGTCGTCCTTTTCCGCAATGAACCCCCCTTTTTTTCTCTTTATTTCCACTCATCACACTTTTGCCTTCATCCTTACTTGCAGTACGCCCTCCAGTGTCCAATTTTTCTTTCCCTGGCCGACCCATTTCTCTGCCGTGGTTATTTCCCTAAGGTGTCGCCCGTACTTCATCCTGTGGCAACTCACATCGCTTGTTCCCCTGTTTTCAGCACGCAATTTCCTTACCAGTCTACACTGTGACGCTGCTCCATCACGCCCCGACGCAATTACGGCCTACCGTTCACCGGCCCTGCGTCGTCTTGTCCCCATCTTTGCTTATTTTATTCTGCCTTTTTTCACTTTCCTTTCCCCATTTCGGTCGCCTGCCCCGGTATACTTTCCCATACCGTCCCGACGTGTCTATACGCTTCCGTTTTGGTCCATTTTCTTATTTTTATTTTTATTTATTTCATTATTTTTTTATTATTTTTTTATTCTTTTCATTTTCATTTTATTTCCGCCTCTCCCTATTTTTTACTCTTGGCTTTCCCGTCATTCACTCCGCCACGGCCTACAGACCGGCGAACTCGTACGAGTTCGCTTAGTGAAAGTGTACCATTATGAAATCTGCATTTCATATGAAAAGGATGACAAATTCCTGATACTTTTCTGTTCTCTCTATGAGAATTCAGTATGAGAAAGCAACGTGCACAAATATTTCATAATATATATTTGATACAGTGACTTATTTTAGAGATAGAAAAATGACAAGATATCTTTCCTTCTCATTGATGCAATTATTTTTCTTTGTTTCACAGGTTTTCTGTAGAAAGATGCTTTTTATGAACAAAATAACAGTCAAAAAAAGCAGTTTTTGTCATTATTAGCTGTGCTTTTATGGTTTCAATGTTACAGGAAAAGATCCTCTCAGACACTGTACACATCAAATTTGGCTAAAAAAGCTCTCTATGGCTCCTCAGGAGATTTAATTGGATGGTTGGCAAGTTTTAACACCCATCAAAGTTTTTGATTCACTGCTTTTTCCTCTTAGATAATAATGATTGACATCCATTTCTGTACAACAGTTCAGGACATCTGGTTAAGCATAGAAAGTGTGATATATTCACAGCTCATTCAAAATACAGCTCATTCAAAATGTACTGTATTCAGACTTTAAGATTGACACTTTGAAATTCCTATCTTACAACTGACATGTCAACAATGTCATTAAAACATAGAATGACTATATAAAATATAAATATATGTAAAATGTAAAATATAATATATATATATATATATATATATATATATATATATATATATATATATATATATATATATATATATATATATATATATATATATATATATATATATATATATATATATATATATATATATATATATATATATATATATATATATATATATATATATATATACATGAAAGTCCGGAGCTGGACCTATAGCTCTAGTTCAACTATTGAGCACTCTGCCATCCGATGAAGACATCAATCTACGTCCTGCTCGTATATATATATATGTATATATATATATATGTATATATGTATATATATATATATATATATATATATATATATATATATATATATATATATATATATATATATATATATATATATATATATATATATATATATATATATGTCCGCCTTTTGTTTTACCTATGTCGCGCGCCGGGGGGGTCACCCTGTTTTCGAAATTTGGAATAGGGGGGTCACCCTGTTTTCAAAATTTGGAATAGGGGTGGTCAGCCACTTTTGACGTCAGCAAAAAATAATCCACCGGCCCCCTCCCCCAGGCCGAAGAAACTGACCAGTCCCTAAGCTAATACAAAAAATGACATGTTCGGTGACACTACTTACAAATTTGTTATTGAACATTTCCATTATGTTGTCGTTTTAAAATGACAAATGTGTACCACAACCACTTCTACAGACAATATTGCTCTTCACCGTTTCGTCAACGTTCGTCCTGTGATGAAAAACGATGGCTGTAGAAATTTGACAGATGGCAATGCTACAACATGTGTTGACTTAACAATCATTTTCGAGCCAACTATACTGTATGTGCAACTTGACTTTGAACAGAGCGTCACTGTCCCCATGTAATTTTCATTGCGGGTTTAAGACGAGGCAGCCTATGGTAAGTAGCATTGTGTTATTCCTTTAGACGATCAGCTATATTTTTATAATGACTAAGGAGTTTCAAACTTTGGAGAGTAACGGAGACGTTACCAGCGAGTTCTCAAAACTAGTGAGAGACAGGCCATGCTTTTGAAATCTGAGACTTGTTTTCAAAACATGACGTCAGTTGTTTTTCAAATCGAGTCATCATGCTTGAGGAATTCGAAAGCCAATTTCATACTTCATTATGTGAAAGCAACAAGTAATTTAACGAAGTAGTGACACTGCATGAAAACCCAATAATTCAGATAAATTCACATTAATGAGTTGCCTGTATTATAGTATAATACACGTGAATTCACATGAATCCACATGAATACAGGCTTGCTGAATACAAAAAATGGATTCTTGACTGTATTCATCTGTATATGCACTCTTCAGCTAAAATACAGGCAATAATCCATGTTAATACAGTGAGTATTATAGGGTTTTTATGCAGTGTGAGTTTTTGGCCATCGTATATTTAACCATGTACGTACATCATGTACATGTATTATCTGTGCTACTGGTAGAGCCTTAAGCTTACTAATTGGACACTTCAAGATGGCGCCCCACCCCTAAATTTTCTGGACACAGTGAATACAGGTTGAAACCACACCCTTCCCTTCCATTGTCCCGTATGTTCTTAAAAGGTAATTTAATCCAATCCTTTAGACTATCCTATCAGTTTAGTCAACAGTATTGTTGAAGTCCGTGTCTTTATGAGTTCGGGTCTTCGCTTACTTTCTTTAGAGATTTTCTGTAGATCCAAACATCTGCTGGTAAACATTGCACTAGTTTTAGGACACACAAGGTTACCAAAACAAGGTATATGGTGAGTCAAATGAAAATATGTTTCTCTTATCGGAAATGCCCAATGTACGATAAACATCTTTTGACAGCGAGATTATCTACAGCAAGAATATCTACAGAGAGGTTATCCACAGCGAGAGAAATAACATTCGTATCGTATAGGATGAGGAGAAAACAATTTCTTGGTTATTTAAATTAAATTTACGTGGCAATTGTTCAAAGGGTATTCTGAGGCCTTGGAAAACTAAGCAAACACTTCATATGTCAGAGATAGCGTGCTCGCTGACATGAATTGTATTTCCGCAAAGCCGGAATTTTAAGGCCATATGCTTAAAGGTATACAGTCCCTGTAATCTAAGTATGCCCATATATATTGTCACAGTCCATGTAATCTAAATATGCCCATACATATTGTCAAAGGGGCGTTCCTTGGTATTACAAATGCCCAAGTGAGGGCGCTGTTTTTAAAAAGCGGCCACCCGCTTAAAATCTGTGATTGGTTTGATTTTCTCTTTCCATGGTAACTGTGGCAAAATTGGAACAGGTGACAGTATACCTTTAAGAAACACTTGTTCACTTTCAGTCGCTGACAACATACACCTCACATTTATTCAGCAATTATATTTGAGCTATGGAACTGGGCGGGCAAATGCGATAATTTTATCTGTTCCTATGAACTGAATGTTTTTGTCTTTTGAAACATGGAAAATCCATCAAAAGGGTTAGCGTACATCCTGTCAACGGCATGCATTCTTACTTGTGAAACTGTGCACCTGTTAGCAGTTGGTAGGTATGAACAATATAGGACGAAATTTGGCGATAGTACGGCCAATTGTATGTTAACAAGTATTTATCTATGATCACAAGAGAATGGAGATGAGTTTCAATCTGTTCAAAATATTTTGTAAACTACCAAATTTCTGGTTAGGCTTTAATGTAGAGATGTTTTTTTTCTACTTTTAATGAACATTGATAGTAACCAGAGTGAAAAACTCATACAGAGAGCCCTCAGGCGATTGCAATCACTGTGAGGGGAGAAAAAATCCAACTTGATCGCTATTCATTACAGACTATTTACAAAAGTAAACCTATATTGATATCATTATCTTGAGTATGTTATATCTACATAACACTGTTGGCAGAATATCTGAGAGTGCCGGTGCTGAACGTTTATGATCACTATGGAAATATGACGAACTGTCTTACGAATACAACCACAGCTGTATGGACGAATGGCAGGTGGCTGATAAAATGCCGCGAATTACTCAATGAACGATACCTGGACTTTGTACGTTATAAGCTATTCAAATTTGGAGTTGCTGATTTTACCATATGTAAACTTATTGTCATGGGAGGAGCTTCGCAGTCAGGTAATTAGATATTAGTTCTGTTGATTCTTAGTTGACACACGATGCAAACTCATCACATCCACATGCCTCACTGGCTTATTACATCGCTTCTTCTACATTGACCACTTGTTGCTGTTGTTGTTTATTTATTTATTTGTTTGTTTGTTTTTTATTCATTAACGTATCCTATGTTGACTATTAACGTATCCTATGTTGACTAAGAGTTTACAAATACAATACATCACCGGTATACATCTAAAACATACAACATCAAGTCCTATGGGCTTATAAGACAAAAGCACATCCCATCGCTAAGTAATAAAATAAATAAATACATGTGAAGAGGTTAACTCACATATGATACATAGTCTCATTTCGGTTGTTATATATACACATCGACAATACAACTAGTCAACACGGCGGGAGTTTTAGATATTAGAAGTTTAATCTAGTCAGTGAGATGAACGGTAATAAATTCTGGATATATCGCACAATATTTCTGAAATAAGATATCTCTGATTGATTTGTACAGGCGACAATAAAAAGAAAAGTTTCTTGTCTTAAATTTTTGGATCTCGACAAAAATTACAAGTTTTTTCTTTTACAGCTAACAGCTGATATCTTCCTAGTTTCTACTGTTAAATGTAGCATACCAGCTAGAAACTGTAAAAGTATCGAACATTTGGTCGCGACAAAGTGGCTACAGTAAATAATTCTCTGTCATGCACATATAACTTGGGTTTCGTACAAACACTTGAAAGCCCTTTTCTCGTAAAGATATCTGTGAACTTACACATAGTATCATCCAGTTTAGGATTTCACAGTTTAGAAAATCATTCTGCAATTCAATGTCGTTTGCAATATCGCATGAAGACAGTTTCTAAATCCAAAAAGTGTCTGCTCGTGACATTATCAGAAGTGGTGATCTCAAATTTGTATGGGGTGCCTTATGGTGAGAGGCGCTCCAATGTGCGCCAGCACAAGAGAGAGGGGAAGAGAGAGGGAGAGGGTTGAGGAAGAAAAGAGGGGGAAGAGGGTTGACGGTAGAAGAACCAGCTCATGCACTTACAACTATCTAGCAGTAACCTGTGTTATGCAAACAATTACATTGCATGACGGATTTGTTATAAATGAGAAATTTGAAATAAGTGAGAGGGCCTATCCGTACTTTGTAAGGATGTGGTGAAACTAGAACATCAGTGTCTCCTTATTTTCCCTTCTTTGTTTTTGATTCGATTTTCAACAACAGTTGTCCTCGTCAACTAAAGTTATGATCGCATGAAAATAAGGAATTTGAACTTATCGTTCTCCTACCTTGTTTTCGGTTAACTATTTAGAGCCACTGCCAACTCCGACAGCATCACGTGACAACAAACTAGCATCTGATGACACTCACTCGGATATTTTACCACTAACAAGTCTTGTACCATCAGATGTCAACGCCAAGTCATGCTCTCTACACGTTGCGAAGATCGCGCCTGGGATATTGATTGAAACACAGCATGGAACGACTTTGACATTCATATGTCTAGATGGGCTTAAACCTGCCAATGTCATTGAAAACTACATCAAGTTTCAGACAAGTACCGCCATGTAAGTACCGCCAATGTCCATGTAACGGTGGCTTTTTTGACTTTCATCAACAACACCTGTGTACGGGTAAGGAACAAACCAGCCAATTCATGTTTTCTCTAACTGTTTGAATGATGAACATATGGCGAATGGCTTGTTCCATTGACGGTTCATGGTTTTTGTCTTTGACAGACGTGAATGAATGTGTGGATGGCCACAATCCGTGTGATTTGAATAGACGGTGCAGCAGCACAGTTGGTAGCTACAGATCTGTTTGTCACCATGGCTACAAAGAGGAGCGCGGTCTTTGTGTTCCAAAATTGTCGTCGACAGAAGATGACATCCACAACGATGAAACAGGTAAGGTATTGCTAGTTACTGCAAACACTTTCCTCAAATACCAACTTCGATAGATATTATTGGATTCATTATGTATCCATGCTTTGTGTTTATTTCAGGGACTACGTGTAAATTCTGCCCTGAGGACGGAGCCTTTGAAACAATACCATCTAGACGTTATTCACCTAAGATTTCATGGTCAAATGGTTCCGTAGGTAAGGGGCACGTTTTGTTCAAAAGAAAGTCTGCGGCTCGATATTATGGAGCGGGAATCATAACTACTAGAGTAAACATTCTTTTCAGACTGGTTTGTCTTTGTCTTTTCTGAGACACTTTCTTTGCGACTCTCCTGAACATATCTATTTCGTCTATCTCTCTCTCTCTCTCTCTCTCTCTCTCTCTCTCTCTCTCTCTCTCTCTCTCTCTCTCTCTCTCTCTCTCTCTCTCTCTCTCTCTCTCTCTCTCTCTCAATCTATCTATCTATCTATCTATCTAACTAACTAACTAACTAACCGTTTACAGCTATAATGTAACATAAGAAAAATCTGGTTCCCTTCATCATCAATCGAGGTCGCTGCATGAATATCGACAAACCTTGTGAAAACTTACTGATGAAATGTATGCTATGGGATAAGGGTAGGCCATCCTATGAACACATACTGCGCCATTTCTCAGATCGCTCAATTATGGTTGGATAAAAAGTGATGCGTTACAGTTACAGAGGAGATAAACAATATTTATCCGCTTTCCCTTACAATGAAGTTAGGTAAAAAGAAAGTGTTGACCACATGCTGCATCGTACAGAGCGACCACAATCAATCAATCAATCAATCAAACAATCAGAAGAATTTATAGAGCGCCAGTATTCACTACGAAGTAGTGTTCAATGGCGCTGTACAAAGTTATGGCAAGGTGTCAGTAGGCTCTTTCGAAGAGATGGGTCTTGATGCTCTTCTTGAAATTGTCCAGACTGGAAGACTGCCGTATTTCTAAGGGTAAATTATTCCAGTTAAGTGGAGCAGCACGCGAGAAGGCACGTTCACCATAAGTTTTCAGTCTGCATTGTGGAACATGAAGAAGATCCTTGTCATTTGACCGGAGAGTACGGGATACAGGTTTACAGTGGATTAAGTCTGATATATATGTTGGAGTGCTGTCATGAAGTGCCTTGTAGGTGATGAGTAGACTCTTGTACTGGATTCTGAAGACAACTGGTAACCAATGTAGATTTATAAGAACAGGTGTGATATGATTGAATTTCCTGGTACGTGACACCATTCTAGCTGCAGTGTTCTGGGCGTGCTGAAGTGGTAAGATGTCTTTGGCAGGTAATACGTATAATAATGAGTTGCAATAATCGCGTCTTGTGGTAATGAGGGCATGAACAAGCATTTTGCAGGCTTCGTCGGTAAGATAGTGGCGAATGCGACCTATTATGCGAAGGTGGTGATAAATGGATCTGCAGGTCAAGGCTATGTGGTGTTGTAGACTGTGCTGATGGTCAAAAGTAACGCCAATATTGCGGGCTGATTTTGTGGGTTGAATGCAGGAGGATCCATGTTTATGTGGTCGATGGGACGAGGCAGGCGGTTGAACTGTGACCGGATAAACAGGACTTCTGTCTTGCTGTCATTTAGTTGCAGTTTGTTTTGTTTCATCCAGGTTTTGATTTCTTGAACTGCTGATTCCATCTTGCTAACTGTGGTTAATGTGTCAGATTGGGAGAAATACTGGTATAGTTGATTATCATCGGCATATTGGTGGAAATCAATATTAAGGTGACGGATGAGTTGACTAAGAGGTTGGATGTATATGCAGAACAGAAGAGGGCCAAGTACAGAACCCTGAGGTACTCCGAACTGCAGATGTTGAGGCTCTGATTGACAACCATGTATGGATACTGACTGGGTTCTGTTCTTTAGGTATGATGAAAACCACTGTAATGTGATGCCGGTGATGCCAAGTTTGGATAATCTAGTGATGAGTATGTCATGGTCAATGGTGTCAAAAGCAGCAGACAGGTCGAGCAGAATGAGAAGTACACTTTGACCTCTATCCAATGCAGTGCAGATGTCGTTATGAACTTTGAGTGGTGCTGTTTCAGTGCTATGATGTTTCTTGTATGCTGACTGCAGTGGTTCCAGTAGTGAATTGGTGCCCAGATATGTGATCAGTTGAGATGCAACAACCTTCTCGATGACTTTGGATAGAAATGGGAGGTTTGAAACTGGTCGGTAGTTTTTGAAGATATTACTGTCTAATGACGACTTCTTTAGAATCGGTGAGACAACTGTGATTGGGGTGCAGTTCCAGTAGTGAGTGATAGGTTGATGATAACAGTTAAAATTGGCATGAGTTTATCAACACATTGCTTGAGAAGTGAAGTAGGAATAGGATCTAACAGACATGTCTTTGATGGTGAACTGGATATGATCTTCATGATACTGTCCTTGCTTACAGGATGAAATGTAGAAAACGATGATGCGGTGACAACTTCAAGGAAATCAAAGTCTGTTGATGTAGTGATAGAGTCCAGGCTGGAACGGATATTACAAATTTTGGCGACGAAGAAATGGCTGAACTCTTCTACAAGTTCTTTGATTGAGGTGTGGACAGGTAGAGCATTAGCTTTTGGTTTACCTGATAGAGAAGAGAAGATCCGGAGGAGCGATTTCTGGTCACCCGAGTTGTCTGCAATGAGGTTGTTGTAGTATGACTTTTTAGCATTTCTAATGGCTTGGCTGACAAGATGACACTGTTCACGAAAGATCTGGTGATGAATTTCCAGCTTGGTTTTCCGCCACATACGTTCAGCTTTCCTTCTTTTTTTTCTTTGCGTTATGAATATCTTGACTATACCATTTGGTGTCATGACGCACAGTGACAATTTTCTTCTTGAGGGGAGCATGTTTTTGAAGGATTTCTGTGAGGTGTTTATTGTAGACTGATACAGCTCCGGGAAGATCAGTTGGCGGTGCGGTAAATTCAGGCTGCCTGCCCAAATTATAGATGATATTGTCAACACAGAGAGTGGAGATACATCGAAATATGGAAGGATGCTGCACTATCAAGTACGCACTCAGCGAAATCCAGATGGTATAAATAGGGACAGCCAGTTAATGTTTCATTCTCAATAATATGCAGAAAAGACATCCTATTACATCATTGGGGAAATAGTACTTTTTATCGTTAAAATTCATACTTCTAACGGTACGAACACCATCGAATGTTTTATGGAACAAATATTTCACTCAAATGTGGCAGTGACATGTAATCTACAGAGAACGTACATGGGTGTAGAGCAAAGGTAAAAAAATAAGAACTAAATACAGGTCGTAAAGAAAGTAAGAATACATTGCCGATTCGTTAATTAACGAGTTGTGGACTTCAGCTCGAAATATCATTACAAAAAACAGATTGATTTGATCTTCATCCACAGGAAGGATACTCTCCACAATGCTCATACATGGACCTTGGAACTAGCCATGGGTATGTAGACAGCTAAAATAGTTACACTGAAGATTTCCGAGATCTAACTGTGATGTCACTACTTCCCCCCCCCTCTCTCTCTCTCTCTCTCTCTCTCTCTCTCTCTCTCTCTCTCTCTCTCTCTCTCTCTCTCTCTCTCTCTCTCTCTCTCTCTCTCTCTCTCTCTCTCAGTATACGGCATACCGACGATTGCAGAGTGATCGTTCACGGTCAAAATAGTAAATGGAGTTTTGTGAAGTGTGTGTGTGACAGTCTTGGCAACTTTGCTGTCATTATGACCATGGGAAAAGAACCAAAGGTGAAAATCTCACTTGACAAGATTCTAAATACTTCCGTTTTGGACAATCAAACATTTCTTTATGCTTGGAGCATGAATGTTTTGGGTTTTAGTACATTGTTATTGATACTATGGGGGAAGTATAAGGCCCACGACAATTTGGCAAGTACATGGGGGTTTGTTTTTACAAAACGCACGTGTGTCTGGTTTCCGACAGCTACATCTGAGATTTACTGTAATAACACGATTGGAACTAATTTGGGATAATTGGATCTTCATTTTTCAAATTTCTCAAAAGTGTTAGGTGCGCTATAGCTGAATGTTGCAATATTACAAATTACTCATAAAAATAAGTGTGTAACTTAAACAGAAAAGTGGATGACGCTACATTTGCGGATTAAATCGACACTACTTCACCATTCAATTATCCCGAATTAGTTCCAATCGTGTTAAATGTTTTTGAACACAGAATGCACAGTCTGACTTACCAGTATAATTGCGAATTATGATGAGGAAAAGATTCGTCAATAAACACGTCCAAATAACACTTCACCCAATCTTAGCTCGGTTATTGAACCGCTATACTTTGAGGTTGGGGATCTGGCCGAGTGGTCTGTCTGTTGCTTCTCCGCTCGGTGGCTTGATCCTGTGAGTTCGAACCCGATTGAAAACACCGTATTTTCTTGAACTTTGAATATCGATGCTTGGAGGAAATAATGTTCTTTCTTCATCTTGAGAGCCTTTTCTTCAAACAGCAGTAGAAGTTGTTTTGACAATATGCTGCGTGGTGTCGTTTATGCTGATCGTCATTAGTTTTGTTGGCGTGTGCATGGCAAGTGAGTACATTGACACGGCCAGGTGTTCTGAGGTCACGTGACCTTATTAGAGGTCGGATAAAGGGCGCGTGCTCCTGACAAAATACGCGCACTCTTTTCCCTCAAAATTATTTTAGGAAAGCATGATGGAGTTTTCAGCAGGTGGCTTTCCGTTGCAGCATACATGTATAAGGTATAAGGTGACTGCATATAAAATATAGTCAAGGCTATCTTTTCAAATGACAAGTAAACGGTAATAGTGTAGATTTCAATCAAAATATGGAAGGGTGCTGCACTATCAAGTACGCACTCAGCGAAATCCAGATGGTATTAATAGGGACAGCCAGTAAATGTTTCATTCTCAATAATATGCAGATTAACATCAGATTTCTACGTGGTGCTTACACATGTACACAGGCTATTCTATCGCTGGCCTTCTTTCCACTCATAATTGCCATCGATACTCAGCTAGACAGCAGGAAAAATCTGGTAAGTGAACGTCAGTGCCTTTTGCAAATTTCACATCTTTCAATCACTTTTGTCACCAGTACGGTCATATGCCCATAATATTATTATATTATTATTTATTATTAAAAACTTCTTTAAAGCGCACTACAAATACGTCTCAGCGCGCTGTACATGACTGAAGAAAACAAAATACATGACTAAAATGAGAGCAAAGGTAGTTTTTAAAATAAAAAAGTCACAAATATCGCAAAGAAATTTGGAAAGGAAGTAAAAACAGCGTAAAATGAGCAAAATGGCAAAAAATCACAGTTGATAAAACTCAGTAAAAAGGTAAGTCTTCAAAGCACGTTTAAAACTTGCGAAATATACTACTTGCGAAATAATGAGAAAATTCAGCCTTCACATGGTTTCATTAAGTTTTGAAGTAAGGGGCCAGAATGGAGAAGTAGGCGGCTTGCAGCTGCCATGACCACAAAGCGGTCGTCGTTGGGGGAGGGTCCGGGAGGCGGAACCAAAGGCTGGAAATCCTGAAAAATGAGCTAAAATTCACTTTTACAGCTCGCAGTCACTTAAATTTCTAGTATTTTCAGGGCAATTTGTGTTCATATCATAAAGCCATTTCCTGGGAGATTAGGCCTAAACATGATAAAATGAATAATTAAAAATGATAAAATGTGGTAATGTTGACGATGTTTTGAATAAGAAAAATGAAGTCTTTAGAGCCTCTATACTTTTAGGAGGTAAACTATAATAATTCACTATTATTAATGATATAAATTTGATATGTAGATGATATTATACTATGTTACAGCTGGACATGGCGATAGGGGATTCCCCCTCTGTTGAAATGTTGGCACCCCCAATTTATTTGTCAAGGGGGACCACTCCCCCCAATGAAATGGTGCCAGTCACACCTTAGAGGTACAAGTAGAACACATGAACTGGTGAAATGCCCCCGAAATTTTCTGGTAAAGGGGAAAATCCCCCTTGTTGACGCCATCCTAAATGAACACTCACATTTAAGCACAGTAAATGAGACACTTTTCATCAATGTATAATGTTATGCTTAAAATTAAGAACCATAATGTTTGGTATTGAAATCTGTAGATGAAGAACTTTTATACCACTGGGGAGGTAAAAAGGATAATTTATATAACAATAATGATAAAAACTGACAATCATTACTATATTTTGCAAGTAGAATCAAAGACCCTCAAGGTTATTTGAAGTTAGAACCTTGATATGTAGGATATGAACATTTGTACGTTCAGAAGCTCACATTTGGATTTAACCTGACGACCGGTTTTGAATTTAATTTAGAGGTTTGATCGTATTTTAACCACTCTGGGCGACATTCTTATTGGCGTCGATAGACCGAAAAGCAGTACATATCATACGTCCAGCTGGTTATATACCTTCACATTTAAGCCTACCGCAGTGCAACGCACGTCGGCTTACTAAAATTCGAACTGTAATCGGGAAGTTTTTTCGTGAGAAAAAAATCAGGTCATTGCCTTGGAAACAGTTTAAATCCACGTAATTATCCTTCTCTTGTTTCTTGGTCCACTTCAAAACCGAGGATCGTACAGCGAAGCCTGACCTTGCGATCGCTTCCGTCTTCATTTGTTCATCGACCATTTCGAGTCGAGCTAACGACGGCCGACAGGTGTAGTATGCCCGTTTTCATTGGCGTATGTAAAGGTCACCACATAGGAATCAGCAATTCAGGTAGCCAATAGAATCGTCCGTTGCAATTCCGATTTTTATTGCGGCAGTATACGCAAGACCTTGCTCCATCGTAGTACACGGCGATCGTAGTAGTCGCTCGTCTTCTAAATTTTATTTCACATAAAAGCCGTTGAAAAGTTTGATTACACAGCTTGTGAAACCTGTGGGTATCATTTCAGAAGGTAAACAATATTTTGGCTATGAAAGAGTTCAATTTTCCGAAAAAATAGCCGGCGAAATCGTGAGAGTAACCGGTCAATTTCGCCGGCTGCCGGCTCTTAATGAAACCCCTGACTCACAAAACGGCGACTCATGCCAATTTTGTAAATCCACACAACTGTCTCTTTTTTTACCCCTTCTACTTAACGTCTTCAATGAATTCACGCCAGAAAACTCCTGAAAGTATAAAAGAAAATGTTTTTATAGGAGAAACATATATAAAGCCGATTCATTGAAGTATCATTTAGCTCACTTTTTCTAAAACAATCATCTGCAAATAGCGAAAGACGATAAACATATACTTGTACAGATTCACCAGATACTTTACATCAAGTACAATGATGTCCTCACAAGGGAAGGCAGCATGTCTTTGATACCATTGATGTCATGTTAAAATGTGGTCAATATTTGTTAGGAAAGAACAGAGAAATAAATGTTGACATGACAAACTTATCACAATGAAATTGTGTAGTTTTATAAAGTATTACTTAAAAGTTTCTGCGGCGATTGGCGATACCTGAGCTTATATTGATGTCATAAATTCCTATACGATCCGTCCATAAATTGGACTGTTATCTACGTTCTCATCTCCCTTTGTTAAGTGGATTGTTTATTAATGACGTAATTATATAATGTTTCCTTCAAGTTTCTTCGAATTTTATATCATCAGCAATTAACAGTTTTAGAGTCAAGTGAAATAATTTCATTAGAATGTTTTCCTTGTGCCAGAATATGTCTGTCGTCACGTTCAATAGGAACGTGAACGATTTCCATTCAATCAAAGTCCTATCTTAAACACTTCGTTGTTGTTATTGTTGTTGTTGTTGTTGTTGTGGTTGTTGTTGTTGTTGTTGTTGTTGTTTCAACAGAAACCATGTGAATTACTAGTGATATTCAATCAAGTGGTGTTACTGAGCAATACCTTCTGGATGTTGAACTTAAGTATTCAATTCTTCATTCGTCTCAAGTAGTTTGCGTATCGGCGTAAAACTGCAAGGTGATCATCACATTTCACATACTACAGTCAGACAATGAATACTGGACCAGTTCAGATGGGTTGGATGAATATTTACAGGTAGTACTGCGCATATTATAACAAGGTTTCGTCACCTAATGTCGAATTGAAACTCTTTATAGTGGTTGGATAATACCGTGCGTTGCATTCGGGTATTTTAAGGGGCAGCTGCCAGTGAATCGACACATGAACAGGTGATCAAAATTGGCATTACATGCCTTCTATCTCTGAGATGATATTTTATAATCATAATTGCTTGTTGAGGAAAAACGCACCTCAGACAAAATTGACGTGTGGCGCTCCGTACCTCCGCCCCGAAAATTCTCGGGGCAGAGGTACTGAGCGCCCTCACACGACTGTGCTTTACAGTCTAATTCAATTCAAATCTAGAGAAAACAAATCATTGTTAAGACAGCCAGGTTTTTTCCTTTTGGATTTTTTATGAAATTTAAATTTTCTTTTTCTACAGCTCTTTATTTTATGAGTGAACAGGTCAAAACATTTAATTATTGAGCGGAGAAGTGAATGTTTGTTTTGTAAAAGACAAACTGTCATTAAAATTCCAAGGTTTGGCGTAGAACATTTTGTTTATAGAGAAATGTAATAGATTACAATATTGTAACTTCACTTGATGTAGCAGTGTTTGATACGGAGTCAAACGAAAGTAACTGGACGTGTCAAACTCAGTGCATGTAGTCGGAGGTTCCAATCAATTGCTAGATGGCTTATGTATTTTCGGGTTTTTTTCCTTAGAGCTGTCTAGAAGCACATCCTGCGAGTGCTGTTATCTTCATTGAAATGGCATTAGTGATGATAACCATGGTACGTATAGAGTATCATCGCTGTAACGTAACGAAATAGTTTTACAGCATTTTCTTTTCAGGTCATAGATTAAGGTAACTATTAGATGAGAAAATCCAAAGGTTTCTCCCACAAAATCAACATATTCAGTAAACACTACAGGGATAAAAAAGTAGATTCGAAACAAAATCATAAACATAACTAAATGCTTTCACCATAAAGACAGCGCGATGCGTATGTCCCATGAAAAATTGTTTGTTAATCAATGGGCTAAGATATACCAATGGCCAAATTATCGGACTTGGCCGGTATTCATTCTCAGCATGGCTCGAAATTAAAATATTTCGCTTCTTCCATTTCAGGCAGCGGTACTGGTATACCGGAATAATTGTAAACTGTGCGGTGACTTGAAAAGGTACTTCGCGGACCGGAAGAGGAGATATTACGGTAAGAATGGTATAAAGGTCATCTTTAAAAAAATAACTTGCAATCTAACGATATATCTCATTCTAAAGAAGAGAAGGTATCCCACACATAATGAAAAAATGCGGACGCCTTATTTCAATACGGTGGACCTCTGGTTTATATAGAATTGTGGGCCTACCTTTTCTAGAGAATAGTGGACCCAGCAAATTAAAAGAAAATAGTGGACTGTCGACTTCTGAAGAGTAGTGGACACCCAAAAAATGAGATAAAATAGTGCGACTCTCAATTTCTTAAAATGGTTGACCAAGTGGACACCCAAATGAAAAACAAAATCACTGGACCAAGACCCACTCCACAAAAAAGTTGGAAACTAATAGTGGACCCATCATTTCTAAAATAGTAACAAAATCAAATTTAGAAAATAGTGAAGCCACCCAAAAAATTGGTGAACCCCCACCCCCTACATGATCAGTGTGTTGAGAACTCTCCCATCAATTTCTCATAACATATTGTTGCAGGCATGCATCCAAGCATATAAAAAAGTAATACAGAACAGCATGAACACCTAGCTTGTTATGAAACACCTATAACCTATACTCTTTCTTGTGGGCAGCGCTGTTTATTACCCCCCCCCTCTCCTCCTTGTTGGCCATGGGTTACCAGAACACAGCCTTGGAAAATACCGATGTAAACGCAGCCCCTCTGTATAATAAATGAGTGATGTACTCTTCATGACAGACAATGAAGGTATTACAGGTTTTCATTAGAGAGCAGTTTTTCCAATCAATTTAGAAAATTATCCATTATAGTTGAGACGCTGCTCCCCGAAGCCATGATATGGATGCTTTGGATAAGTCCATCTCAGAAAGAATGGGGTATTTTAAAGTGAGACCTTTCCTACTACTGGGTCCACTGTTCCGCAAAAATGAGGCTGCTCATTCTATGGAAATTGTGGTGTACGTCTGAGAGTATATCGTTCCCAACTGCTTTCCATTTGCAGTGAGAAAATTGCATCTGCAATAATATTATTCATGGTATTCTCAAGGACACCAGTGGTGCATCTTGCTGTGGCAATGATAACTAATCCACTTCGGGTTCTCTACTTGTTTGCATTTTTGCTGAGGTAGTGATTCTTTTTAGTTCTTTCAAGATTATAGAGGATGGTATCTTATGCAAAGTGTTGACTCATTCACAATGATGCAATTGGAAATTCAATGTTTTAAAGCATGGAGTGTTCAGCTTTGACATTACTTTGACATTTGACATTACTTTTGAACATGCTGGAGTTCACGCTGTTAAAACTAGAGAGATGGTGACAATTTGAACAAATGAACAAATATTTGAGTCTAAAGCTTCCTTTAACCTTTTATGTTATAAAATTATCAATCGACAATGTCCTAACATTTTACTTTTCTGTTTTTATTTGCCTGTGCACGCCAAGATATCTATTGTTATAGCTTTGTACTTGTAAATATTGTGTCGTCATCCACCACATTATTACCGATAATGTATTCGATTATCCAGGATTGTGGCCCCATTATTTTCTACTTCTACAAATTAAATGGCATTACCAAAACCAAAATAATAGCATTAACATACCCGCACCTGGTCAATAATGGACTCAAGCAAACTTTGCACTCCGTAATGTCATCGGATCATGCAAATTTTGCTTTCACCATTAGATGGGCCGGAGGGGAGGGGTGTTACATTATTGATTAAACACACACCTTTCACACATTTATTATAGGGCGCCACCATTTTCCTTCGATTGTTTGCCACCAACAAAGAGGTTAGTACAAAGTAAACTTTCAGAAAAGATGATATTCAAACTCCACTGTTACATGATACGAAACGAGAGAATAATTGTCCAACAATAAATTCATGCTAAATGCACAATTGACCAAAATGTGCAGCAAACACTGCGGCAGAATTCCAGAATCAGTAAACGTTTTCTTAGACTGAAAGGTCCGTCGTTCGAGGACGCTCCCTACGCCCACCTTGTAAGAAGGGGAGCGTAGAGAGCGCCCTCGAGCGACGGACCTTCCAGTCTAATGTTTTCACTAAGCTACAAGTTTACAATGTAACTTACCCTTTTTCTAGTCAGAAGAAACGTGATTTTGTTTACGTATTCACTTATGGAATGTTATCATGGAAACACAGCAAAGTAACTAAAACGGAAGTCAACGTAGCAGTTTTTTACAAATGCTACATATACCACGCAACATTGCATGCAAGGAAGGCATAATCAAAGTCATTTTAAAGGGATACAGTCGTCGGAACTGAGCTTAAAGGTCGTATGGGACCCATACGACCAATGTAAACGCTGTATCCAAGGTACAATGGTGATTGATGAAAGTTAAAACATATCTGTCATAATCTACATCGTTTAATTTAAATGTTGCAGCTATGATGATGAGATGCATCTAGATATCCTGCGTGAACTACATTTTTGTAAACAAGAAACTCGCTCAGGTGCACTACCGACGACGGTTTCCCTTTAAGCCAAATTTTACGATGATAAACAGATGACTACATGAAACTAAAACACTGTATCGGTGATTTGTGTGATTGTTCACAACTCTTTCCATCTCTGTGTTAAAATGATTATGCTTTACAGATGTTAATTGTCCTGAGAGCTCGATACTTTGAAGACGATGAGGAATACAAAGAAGGTGTCAAGGATTTTGAGTTGGAGGATTCTCAGAGATTGCAGATCCAGAAAGAAATACTAGGCAGATGCCGAAGTCAAGAACGACATCAAGTTGAGAATCCACTACCCCAACCAAGTAATGTAAGTATTCATGTACAGTATGTCACTGACGGGACTGTTCAGAATTTACTTACGGGGGGGAGGCAAGAGGATTTTCTATTTTCCTGGTGATTTTTTTTCCATGGCCCCCCCGGTAAATTATGGAGAAAATGTATGGCACCCTCTCATATTTTCCGGGTTTTTTCCATGACCGCCCCCCAATATGTACATGCATGCTTACACACAGACACAAATAGTCTGACAAGTTTATCACACTTTGTAGGAACAATACAGTGGTCGTTTAATCAATGATATAACTAAATCTTTCAGAGTTACAATTAAGTTGCCATATAGCATGTTTTGTAGGGACTGCAAGTGGCACACTTTTGGGAAGGCTAGTGAACAAATCAGGTTGTAAATTTCTGAAGAAAATTATCAAAAATGAAAACTTCTTTCATTATGTCCACTATAAATGATCCATTTTAGAGCCCTTTTCTTGATTATTTTGATAATTACTTTGTCCCAAATGTTGTTATATCAGTGGTCTCTATCAAACACTTTGGTTGTAAATGTTGCCAAGTTGTTTTTAACATAGCAAGTACTCAGAGAAAGAAATAATATTGTACTGTTAATATAAAAAGCAAGTGTGTTCAGTGACTAGACAATTCATCTCACTTTTTTCATAGGTACTCTCCCATAGGTGGACATAAATTGAAAAAGTTGGCAAACATTTTACTGGGGCAGTACAGACTTTCAAGGTGAAGGACTACCCAATACCAAGAATATTGTCATTTTCCAGAAATCAGATACATTTTATGTTGTAGCTTGTGAAATGGCTGTTCCCAATCACTTCTTGAGATAATATACATTCAACAATCCATTACCCTGTGATTTGAGCTCCACACAATGACTTTAGGGACTGGTCAGTTTCTTCAGCCTGGGGGGGGGCGGTGGATTCATGGGGGGGGGTCACCCTGTTTTTGACTTGGTGATAGGGGGGGTCACCATGTTTTTGAAATGCCCAATAGGGGGGGTCAGTGTGTTTTTGAATTTTGACACAGGCTCATCATTGCCTAAAATGCTAGTGTCAGCCACAAAATTCATCATTCAGTTGTATTTTTCGGCGCGCCCTTCGGGCGCGTAACTTTAATAATCAGTCATATTTTTCAGCACGCCCAACTTTAACATATCAAGCATACATACATCAGAGATATCTGTATGTTCAATATTTTCAGCGTGCTCTTCAAGCTCATTACTTTAATATATCATACATCTTTCAGCATGCCCTTCAGGTGCATGACTTTAATATACAAGGCATATATATCAGAGATATCAGGATGTTTCATATTTTTTGGCCCGCCCTTCGGGCGCCATATTTCAGAGATATCTTGATGTTTGCTAAGTGAAAGTGTACCATTATGAAATCTGCATTTCATATGAAAAGGATGACAAATTCCTGATACTTTTCTGTTCTCTCTGTGAGAATTCAGTATGAGAAAGCAACATGCACAAATATTTCACAATATATATTTGATACAGTGACTTATTTTAGAGATAGAAAAATGACAAGATATCTTTCCTTCTCATTGATGCAATTATTTCCTTTGTTTCATAGGTTTTCTGTAGAAAGATGCTTTTTTATGAACAAAATAACAGTTAAAAAAGGCAGTTTTTTTCATTATTAACTGTGCTTTTATGGTTTCAATGTTACACAAGAAAAGGTCCTCTCAGGCACTGTACACATCAGATTTGGCTAAAAAAGCTCTCTATGGCTCCTCAGTAGATTTAATTGGATGGTTGGCAAGTCTTAACACCCATCAAACTTTTTGATTCACTGCTTTTTCCTCTTGATATTAATGATTGACATCCATTTCTGTACAACAGTTCAGGACATCTGGTTAAGCAGAGAAAGTGTGAAATACATTCACAGCTCATTCAAAATACAGCTCATTCAAAATGTACTGTATTTAAACTTTAAGATTGACACTTTAAATTCCTATCTTACAACTGACATGTCAACAATTTCACTAAAACATAGAATGACTATTTAAAATATAAATATATGTAAAATGTAAAATATAATATATATATTTATATATATATATATATATATATATATATATATTAATTATATATATATATAATTTATGTCCATCTTTTGTTTTACCTTTGTCGCGCCCGGGGGGTCACCCTGTTTTAGAAATTTGAATAGGGGGGTCACCCTGTTTTCAAAATTTGGAATAGGGGGGGTTAGCCACTTTTTGACGTCGGCAAAAAATAATCCACCGCCCCCCCCCCAGGCCGAAAGAAACTGACCAGTCCCTTATTGCAAATTGACCTGTTCAAAGAAAACAATTGCCACTCTTAATTCTTAAGTAAACACGATTGGAACTAATTTGGGATAATTGGATGGTGAAGTAATGTCATTTTAATCTGCAAATGTAATCTCAACTGCTTTTCTTTTTAAGTTAAACACATGTTTTATGAGTAATTTGTAATGTTGCACAATTCAACTGTACGGCACCTAACACTTATGAGAAATTTGAAAAATATGAAAATCCAATTATCCCAAATTAGTTCCAATCGTGTTAGTATCCTCTACATTTTTCTGGCCATCTTTATCCTCATCCTTTCAGCTACAACAAATGTGATCTCTAGAAAATGACTATATTCTTGGTATTGGGTAGTCCTCCATCTTAAAAGGACATTTGCTCAGTGTAACTTTTGGCATTTGTTCAATGTTTTACTTTCTGTGTATCACAGTTATTTCTTATTCTATCTACATAGAACCCCAATGCAGTGTTATAGCAACACTGGCATACACTAGTACATACATACATAAATGACCATTTTTATTGTTTGCAAATGAATTCTAGTCTTTACTTGATCCAAGATCTCTTTTCAACAATGACAACACTGACTTTTCACTGTATAGTCTGTGTTGACATGCTAATACTGGGAGATTTCATTACGCTTCAGGGAGGAGAACAAGATGCTGCAGTAGATGTATAAAACAAAACACTGTGAATATTACCAAATTTTGCAGCTAAAGGAGTTTATGGGCACTGCTCGAGATCCCTACCCCGCAAAATGTCAACTGTGATGTACCATGGTCAACAAGGTATTTGATGGTTTTTGATGTTTGACCATGAACTACCATGGTTGGCCATGATATGAGACCACAGTAGGCATTCCAATACTATGGTCTAACGCAGTAAACCATGGTCTACCACCGTTAACCATGGTCTATCATGGCTGACCTGTATAATGGATATCGGCTACCATGGTTGACCATGGTATTTGATGACTCATGCTATTTAAATTTGATGCCCAATTTCTTGATGATCATATTGATAATAGGCTGTATGTATATACACTCCTATATTTACATAGTTGAGTCTCTTGACATCATTCACAGTTGTTAGAGAGAATTTATGTCGTTGCCTGGAAGCTTAGACCAATTTGCTGTATTCTGTTTATGTAAGAGACTGTGGACACATATCGAGCTGAATTTCATGGAATTATTGACATGGAGGGCATGAAAGCACAGTTGCAATGGCAGGAAGTTAAGACTATCTCAGTCTCACTCAATCTTTGCCACGAAACATGATATCAACATAGGCAAGGTCATAGGTCCATTGTCATTGGACCTTTGACCCTTTACCATGATGTCACATGTCATAAAGCAATGCATTTGATTGGCTCATTTGAAGCAGCCATCTTCAAAATTCACTTCAAACGGATTGTCTGTTCAGTGAACAACTGGAAAAGTAGCAGTGTTTTAACATCGATTTTGGGAGAACGTTTGGACTATTTTGCTCATGAACATTCAGGGAAACACTCAGAAGATGTTGGAGTATGATCTAAGATATAATCTGAGGCTTGGCTGTTATTGCAGTGGACACTATAATGGAGGATAAGTTTGCTGATCCTGAAGCAAGTCTGTCAAGTTATAATGACACCAGTCAGGGATCACTGGTGTTTTGCAGAGTTTTGGTGAGGTTTATACCAAGATTTTTCCGTTCTGACAATTTTCAACCCAAGGTTTTGTTTCAAAAACCATCAAATACCATTGGTCGGTGATCATGGTTGACCAAGGTTAATAACATGGTCAACCACGTTCGGTGCCCATGGTCAATCATGGTAAACAATGGTTAACAACCTTGGTTTACCGTGGTTGACCATGGTTGGTGACCATGGACAACCATGGTAATTTGTGCCATTTAACAACCATGGTCGACCATGAACTATCAAGGTTGACCATGGTCATATGACCATGAACTAACATGGTAGTCCATGGTAGACCACAGACACTTTCGCCGGGGTAGGATCGCCTTTGTTCTAGTCTGTAAGAGGATTATGGAGGTGTCATAGCCTTTTGTTTTCAATTGAAATTGTAATATGGGGGATAAATTTTCTAATGAAACAATCTGGTGCTAACACAACCCTTTAATTACACTTGTGGAGTTATCTGTGACTGAGGTAGCTACTAAGGTTCTCAGTTTTAAAAGATCAGGACTTCTGGGCAAATATTGAATTGATGTGGTTTTTCCTAAGTCCCCCTAAAAGATTGTGGTATTTTGGTCTGGTCCCCTTAATTTTTCTTTGGGGAAATGGGTGGTTCCCCCCCCTCCCCAAGTAAATTCTGAACAGTCCCTAATCATAATAATCATTTCAAAAACATTGTTGCCATTTGTCAATTAAAATCTGTGTTAGGTGTAACTTTTCATGTACTTTCTAGCCCTTTTTCATAGAATATATCTTTGTCTTCTTCCAAAATTTAATTGGATAATCACATGTAGAGACCAAAGTGACCTGGAGACTATGAGGAAAGCTGAGAATAAGTAAGGTTGGAAATTATAAAATCATCTCTGCATTTAATTTTAATCAGATTCTGCAAATATTTTTGAAGGCCATGCTCTAAACTTGTCAAAACAGTGCAAATTTACCGGTTTGTGTTTAAAATGTAAATTATGGTATTTTGGCCGGCTGAAATGTATGTCACAACCAGAATTAATACTGGATTTCAACAATAATGTTGTGTATTATACACAATACATTATAGTGGCAAGCTAGTCCTTGTATTTCAACATACTTTCAGGAGAAAACTGAGAAAATGCACTTGTTTCGATAAACAAAAATAATAGAAATTTACAGCTATTGTGTATCGATCTCTTTAGCATCTTACAGCTTTGTAACCATTTCAGATACCACAATTACAGTTACTCTGTGAAGTACAGCAACTGTGTTAAGTAAGTCATTCTATGGGGTACAGTTACTAAGCCAAGATCATAGTCACTCCATGGTGTACAGTAACTGTGCAAAGATTACAGTCACTCTGTTGGGTAGAGAAACCATGCAAAAATGTACTGATTATTGTCAGAAATGGTTAACTAGTATCCTGGGTTGCCTTTCATCGATTTTGCACAGCCACAGGTCAATTCGGAAGTCAGACAAACTCACTTTTACCGAGGACAGACCGGGAAAGATATAACACACAAAGAAATGGAAAAAGAGGATTTGACAGTGAAACCAATATGGCACGTAACACTGCAGTAAGCTGTGAAACCAATATGGCACGTAACACTGCAGTAAGCTGTGAAACCAATATGGCATGTAACACTGCAGTAAGCTGTGAAACCAATATGGCATGTAACACTGCAGTAAACTGTGAAACCAATATGGCATGTAACACTGCAGTAAGCTGTGAAACCAATATGGCATGTAACACTGCAGTAAGCTGTGAAACCAATATGGCACGTAACACTGCAGTAAGCTGTGAAACCAATATGGCATGTAACACTGCAGTAAGCTGTGAAACCAATATGGCACGTAACACTGCAGTAAACTGTGAAACCAATATGGCACGTTACACTGCAGTAAGCTGTGAAACCAATATGGCACGTAACACTGCAGTAAGCTGTGAAACCAATATGGCACGTAACACTGCAGTAAGCTGGTTGCTCTACTTATGCTGTTATCTGTTTTTGGAACAGTATAATTGTTAAATTCAACCATAAGCTTACAAGTAATTACAAGAGTAAATTGATGCCATTGAAGATGTTGTCATATTTTTAACAACTGTATACGTTTTGTACACGCACCATACTAATCAGATGATTAAACAAGAGACCTAACGGCGGATAGAGCTCCGCTGTGTTTATGTAGAGAATAACCATTCTTGACACATGTTGATGAAGAAGGTGGAAATCTTTGATAGCTCATTTCAGTGGCCAGAAAAAAGTAGCTAAAATAGCTGCAAAAATACACAATTGATGATTTCATCATAATTTGAATATATCACATCGGATCATTCCTAAGAACATGTCAACCAAAGCTATCTGATGAGTAGTTTTTTGAGAATAAAATTTTCTGACCAAAAATGGCAACAATCGCCCCCAAAAATAAAAATTGCACTTTTTGAGAAACACATTTTTTGACCAAAAATGGGAAAAAATGCCCAAAATTCAAAATTCCAGATTTCATCATTATTTCAATAAATATCATTTAGTTCATCTATAGAAACCTGTATACCAAATTTTCATAGCTATCAGAAGAGTAGTTTTGGAAATACACATTTTTGACCAAAAATGGCAAAAATTGCCCAAAAATACAAAAATTACAGATTTCATAAGAAATTCAATGTTTATTACTTAGCTCATCTGTAGAAACTTGCATACCAAATTTCAAAGCTATCAGACCAGTACTTTTTGAGAAATATATTTTTTGACCAAAAATGGCAACAATTGCCCCCAAAAATAAAAATTGCACTTTTTGAGAAACACATTTTTTGACCAAAAATGGGAAAAATTGCCCCAAAATTACAAAATTGCAGATTTCATCATAATTTCAATAAATATCATTAAGGTGATCTGTAGGAACCTGTATACCAAATTGCAAAGCTATCAGATGAGTAGTTGTGGAAATACACATTTTGACCAAAAATACAAAATTGCAGATTGCCTCATAACTTAACAAATATCATTTAGTTCATCTGTAGGAACCTGTATACCAAATTTCAAAGCTATCAGATGAGTAGTTTTGGAAATACACATTTTTTGACCAAAAATGGCAAAAATTGCCCCAAAAATACAAAATTACAGATTTCATCAGAAAATCAATACATATTACTTAGTTCATCTATAGAAATCTGTATACCAAATTTCAAAGCTATCAGACCAGTACTTTTTGAGAAATATATTTTTTGACCAAAAATGGCAAAAATTGCCTTAAAAATGCAAATTTGCATATTTCTGCACAATTTGAACAAATCTGAAATAGATCATCACTAGGGACATATGTACCAAATATCTGACTGGTAGGTTTGAAGAAGTAAATTTTTAAAGATTTTTTTACCAAAAATGACAAAAATTGCTTTAAAAATACAAATATGCAAATTTCACCACAATTTGAACAAATCTGACGAGTGGTTTCAGAGAAAAACATTTTCTGACTAAAAACTGAAAAAAATTACCCTAAAAATAGAAACATGCAAATTTCATCCCAAATTTTAAACACCTACTTTAGAATGCCTAAAGGAACCTGCACACCAAGTTTCAACCCAATCTGACCAACAGTTACAGAGTTTTAGCAATTTGCAGGGTATTTCCTAGTCTCGCATGCCAGACCTTGAAACCTGCATGCGCGAGTGGCGAAGCCGCGAGCTGCGAGTAACCGCAGGTTACGAGGTCTGGCTAGAACCGACGTGCTATATATACTGTCCAATAGAATGCTTCGAATGCTGGATGAAAGAGTACATTTATTGTTGATTCATGAATGTAGGTGGAGCGTCTAAAAATAGCCTTTTGAAATCGACTGAATGATTGTGTCATTCATTCGGAATAGTAATGTTTCATTGAAGGTAAACTGCCTTTTGAAAGTTCGTATACATGTTCCTCAGGATGACCTCAGTCAAGTGTATACAAATTGAATTGAAATTTTCATATTTGTAATTTTGGGACAATTTTCCAAATTTTTGGTCAAAATTTTTTTATTGAAAAATTACTAATCTAATAGCTTTGATATTTGGTATACAGGTTTCTAAGGTTGATCAAAATCAGTTTAATGAATATCGTGAATATATCTTGAATTTTGTATTTTGCTGAATTATTGGTTATTTTCTCACTTTTAAGTAAAATTTCTTCTTCTCTGAAACTGCTAGCCCAATTGCTCTCAAATTTGGATTGGATGAAATTATGACAAAATTGTAAATATTACTGTTTTGGGGCAATTTTTGTCATTTTCGGTCAAAAAATCTTAAAAAATATATTCTTTTTAAAGCCCCTGTACAGATAGCTTTTATATTTGTTGTACAGATGTCCAGAGATGACAATAGTTACATATGTGGAAATTGTCCTGAAATATACAAATTTGTATTTTTTAATACATATTTGTCATTTTTGCAAATTTTGGTCATGAAAACTTGTTCTCAAAATTACTTGTCTGATAGCTTTTTAATTTGGTACAAAAGTCCCAAGGGATGTTATTAGATAAATTTTCTGCTCAAAGTGTTGGGAAACCCCCAAATTTTTATGTTTTAGGTAATCTTCTTTTGTGACCTTAAATGCACACACCACCTAGGATATGTTGTGAGAGAGTTTTGAAGGCTGTGAACATAATTTTGTCATATTTAATATCAATTTGTAGTAAAATTTGATCTAGAAAACAAAGCTGAGATAAATTTTTCATTGCCAACCAATTTTTGCAACTTTTGCATGTCAAGACACACAAGAACTGATGAGAAATTTGGATCCTGGATAATTCCAGATGTCGTAATCCCCCCCCCCCCCCCCGTGGAAGGCATTCACTATCTGTAACTGATTTAAGTGCTGTTTACATTCGAATGATAGCACTCATAACATTAATTAAAACATCCCTAAAGTTGTAAATACATTTCCTGCCAGCTGGTCTTATATGTATAAAACCAAGGGGTGGAACATTTGATATTCAGGAGGGGGTAGGGGATAGAAGATTGATGAGGTAGCGCTACTTTTTACCAGATCCCTTGTACATTTTTTCCCGCTCTTTATTTTTTTCCCACTCTCCCACCTTTTCTTTTTGTCAAGCTTCTCTGTTAATTTTTTGTTGACATTTGCTTATGTATTTAGGATCTGCTTGCCCCATTGCTATAGAAGTTGATATGCATGTTCCTGAAGATGACCTCCAGTACCTAAGTTGCAGACCGTATTTGCTTTTGTCATTCTTGTTTTTACTGTTTTAAATGTTTCTTGAATTTACCAATTCAAACCAAATGTGAGCACACTGTCCTTGACGGTATTTTTTTCATAGTAATATTTCTCATCAAAGATGACAAGGAACCCCCTCATACCATATATTTTCAAAAAGCACAGATTCTAAAATTTAGTATGGTAGCAGTAGTTTATTCAGAGGATAAGTGAGTGTATATTTGGGGTAAAAAACCTAAATTTTGGTATTAATGATAAAAATTAACTCAAAAGCTGTTTGCTGGGGTGCGCAAAGCCTGCCCTGAGTTCAAATTCAAAAGTTTGATCCCCGTTTTATTGTGATCGGTCCATAAGCTACTGACTGATGTAGCTCCAACTTCTGGCAAGCAGCATAGTCTGTTGAGGAAAAGGTAAACAAAATAATTTACTCAAAAACGAGTTCAACATTGCATGGTATATGTTAATCATGATTCAAGTCACAACAAAACTGTATTGTATATTATATCATACCAGTATATTGATGGCACAAATCCAGTGATCTGATTGGTGGAGACGTAAACTAAGAACCGTGATATATTGGCAATATACCATGGCTGGCATATGCGCGAGCTCTCAGCTTGAGCAAAAATCTGTTGTTGATGTTACCCACCCCTCCAGGACAGCATATGGAGGGATGGGGAGGACAGCATATTCAGTAGATTTACACATGTGCATTCTTACAATTGAGCTATTGTAATGATTAGTTTAATATGATAGAGATCTTGAAAGAAATTAATGTTTGAGAATATGTAGAATTTCTTATATACCCAATGGCATGATATGGGATCTGCCTTTCTCATTAGGTTATCAGTAACAAAACTAAAAAGGACATTGGCGTACAATTTTCGCAATTTATAAAGTTACTTAGTACAAGCAGAAATGATTTATAGCTTACCAAGACAAGCTGCAAATATTTTTGCAGCTTTGTTTTTGGCTGTAGAAGTGGGCACCAAGTCTTTAAAGGTTGTTGTGTCTTGTTCTTCTGTTAACACACCAATCTCTCTGCAAATATGAATATCTTGTATTTTATATCATTTCAAATCTTACTTTTTCTACATTGACCCTGCTCTATATGTACATAAAACAAGATATCAAATACAGTCAAAGTAAGCAAATTGTGAAATGATTTTATCTTTTTTGAATTTTTTTCCCTCTTAAAAAAATAGAACAGAATATAAAACGCTGTCAAGTTGATTTGAAGAATATTGTCAGTATTCAGATTTTTTTGTGATCTTTTTAATATTTTGAAAAATGCAGACTCAGAAAATATATGAGACAGTCAATAGGCTGTAGTGCCAGAGTACAGTCCGATACTTTCAATGATGCAGTCCAATCATTACATGCTAAAAAAGGGATGACAGGATACAATAAATCCATACCTGATTAGCTCAGCATGAAGTTCCAGAATCTTCTGGCTAGGTCTGTGTCATAGAATTGCAAATTAAAGAATAAACACAACACATTACAAAAAGCTTTGTAGGGTGTCATCTTCAGATATATAAACACAAACAAAATCTGACGAAAATAATCCAAGATGCCAGTTGACTTGTCTCAGTGATTGAACACCTTCAAACATTTTGACAATTGTAGTCTTTTTTATTTATGAATCATTTTTATGAAATTTGTCAGGGTCAATACAGTGAAAATTCAAGGACTTTTAATGAATGTCTTTTTTAGGAATCTGCAGTTTACCTGATATCATTTTTACAATGTATTATATTTACATTTTCATGTCATGTTATCTTAAAATTGATTATTTGATCATGTTATGAAAATTGTGGTGGATTATCAATTTTCTTGCATGTTCATGGACTTAATAGCATTTTCGATGACTTTTTTATGACTTTCCAGGAACATATAGACCCTGGTCTGTAACAAAGCTTAGTGTAGTTCACTGAAAAGTTTCTGTCTGTACTAGTGTGTGGTGTTTTTGACAGCAAGCTGCCAGAGGAAATTTCTGTAAAAAAAATTGAATTTTACCCAGTGATAGTTGTAATAATATGAGAAGGTATTAATATTATATTTTATTTGGTTGCCTGCAATAAATGTCTGAGTTAATTGTCTCTTTGTGTAATGAATGGCAGCATTATTATGTTTATGCTACAAGATACTTATAAGTGTACAAAAAATAACACCGCGTGCTTGGTGTTGTATCCAAATGGAAAATGAAATTATAATATAAGTCTCGCATATCCTGTGATTGCAAATATTATTCAGACACGTGTTCCATGAGGTTAGAGATGAAATCTTTTATGACCTGATATGCATCTTGACCACCCTTGACTTACAGTGAAACGGTCATCTTCAGGACCTTCAATCCTTAAAACATCACTCACAAAATACGTATCAGGGAGGTAAAGATAACTATGTGCACTTTATAAATATTCTATTCTTGCCTCGAAAAAATACATATTTTGTTTATGTGTCTCCAGCAATACTTTTCAAATTTCAAAACCCAGGAAAAGCCAGCAGACATACCATCACATTTTATTTTTGTCCAACGAATTATTGAAGAAATTAAGTAATTATGTTTGCCTACCTTATGGAAGTACTTGATAGTACCGGGTCCAGGATTCCTATTGCGTTATGTAAACATAGAAAAGTCTCTGTTACAGCAGTCGATTAATAGCTAGTTTAAAACCAGACCTTAAGAAGAATAAACTCTCTGAGAGAGTGTTATTGTGCTATTTTTTATGTCTGACAGTCTTATAGGAGAAAGAATAAAAAATAGTGTCAATGTTAATTGACTCAAATCATACTTTTAATTTGTAATACAGATCATTTATAACACTACATTTTAATGCTGAAAGTCAAAGGTCAAGTCTAAGTGTTTAACTCACCTAATTCTGAAATTGACATGGGTAAATCTTTTTCTCTCTCACTGGTGACCTCATGCTATAGTAAAGAAAGTAAAGGTTTAAATATTTAGTGGAATTTGATTTCAAATTATTGTTTTGTTTCTGTTATAGACGTAGAAGAGTTACATACTTGACAGGTGCACACAACTGGTAAAAGTTTTATCTCTGATACAAATATCAAACAACCACCTGTTGATACAATTTGACAATTACAAGATACACCAAGAGATTTGTTGGTTAGGAACATAGTATTTAATAAGTATGCCAACAGCAATAAAATGCACATCCCAGCAGTGTGAAAAATTAAAAGAAATAGCTTATCAGGTCTTTAGGACCTGCACCAAGCCAAAGCTTGACAGGCCCTTACTAAATGCAGATGTTAGCGACCTGTATTACCAATAAAGTCATCACTCTCTTCCCAATACTGTGCTTTTGAATGTTGTATGAAAATATAAAATTCTTTTCAAGATACAGCAATAAAAAAAGACTGCAACTGAGACTGATCTTTCATTTTTCATTTCTTTTTATCAATAGAGTCCGTAAGTATTCATCCCAAAAAGAAATATTATAGATTGCAGAATAGTGTAAGTGAATGATCATCAATCATTCATTTACATGATCGGGAATCTGGAAAAGATCATGGCCCTCATCTTCCTCTCTGTCACAAACATGAATCTATCAATGCTTTTGACCATGGGGGAGGAGGGGAATGGGACTAAGAGGCGAATATGACATTTTTTCCAGCCATGTCAAATCCCCCACTCTTGGGCTATAAAATGTCAACTACTGAGGAGTGGAGAATACAGGCTCATGCACTGGCTATACAGTATATATATATATATGGATGATGAAAGCAAGAAAGTTTGTCCCTAATGACTTCTATGGGGGATGGCGTTCTCTACATAGCTGTGCAGGATTGTACACTACACCAGGGCGTGTGTGATTTGAAAATGGTTGGCAAACTGCATGAAAATTGCTCTCCTGGAATTAGCTGCACAAGTGATTGGAGAATAGCTAGCTTAGTACCCTGAAAACTGTAAGGGATGTTAATGAATAAGTTATGTAAACATTAATCACCGTCTATTTTATTGTAATGTGATAAAGAAGAGAGAATCTACTTGGTGTGTATTTTGATATGATGTAACAATTGGTGGAATTAGTGAAGTGACACTGGGTGTTGTTGTCATACGACACAGATATGCTAACATTACCAGGGTTACACTCACTAGACTGTTATATTGTTGTTGTATCGTATCGTTTTACCAAAATCAATCCATTCCATAGCCAGAATCTGCATGCTAGGATGTAATTCATACTGATCTGAATGGAACATTTGCATTTCAATTAGCGCAGTGCTATTTAGCTGCACTGTGCTATGCGTGTTGATCAGAGGGGCCGATTAGAGTAAATGTTTGTACACGTAAAATATCTCAAAATAAAAATTACTATGTTTCAACATTGTCCCTTGATGAAAACATTGATAGGTGCATGACATTGCAGTCTGAATTGACATGATTCAGAGTCAGTCATCATCTACATTTGAAGCTGTTACAGGTCTTGATGGAGAAATTTTCATCATTTATTCCAAATCAAAGTCAGTCACAAGGACTGACATATGTTGCTGAAAATTTTAGGCCCGACCAGAAATCTGTCATTTTTTGACTGTTGAACTGATGTTAATTTCACACACTGCATCCAAGAAATTCTGATCAGCCTCTAAACTTTCACAGAAACAAATCTCTTTGCAGAAAATGTATGCTTTTATGAGGCTCACCTCACTGTTATCTTTTAATTCACTTTCAGGTGTCGTTTCTTTGAGAGGTGATGCTTTTGGATGATAGTAGGCAACTGACCATATAGCTCTCTCTTCACCAATTGATGAGTCTCTTCTTCAAGTGTTTGGCTGTTTCTTTGCAATAAATTCAGCAGGGGTTGCGATAACCCTACAAGGAATCAGAGTGTGCTAGTACTGAACAGCGACTCACCAATGAATATTGAAGTGTTTTTGCAGTAAACCAGTAATTATTACCATAGTTACAAGGGTACTTTGGTTGAGTCTCATTGTATTCATATTACAGACAGCAAATATTAACAACATTCTCATACTTTACTTGATTAAGGTAATGTTTCATAAATTGAGTAGCCTAACTGATTCTGCTGATTCACTTATATCAAGGCAGCTTGTGTTAAAATTCGGATATTTTACAGAACACATAAAAGACAATTTTTCCTTTGAAGTATTGTTTGGAGTATTCAAGTAGACAGTAAGGTTGACTTTGAATGGAGGGGAAAACATTTTGGAGGATTTGAATTTCTGATGGTGTTTAAATGTATTCTTTGGAATCGACTGATTTAATTGTAGATCTGGGTGATGCAATGCAGTATAAAGAGGAATGAAAAACACCACAGTAGATAAAATTCATTTTTAAAGTCATTACATCTCAAGATCTCCAACATTGAAAATTTTGTAAGGACGTATTGCTTAAGATTATATTTAAAACCTGTCTGGTATTAACTTTATGGCATACAAGCTATTGTTCGTACCTACCTTGTCTGCCAGGTCGTTCAAACATCTGTCGCGCACTTAGACGTCTGTTTCTCTGTGGAAATGCCTGCATTTATAACATTACAGAGAAAAGACACTTGTTGATAGATGTATGTGGACTTTATTTGGAGATGAAAATATTGAGTCACAAACACAAACAATCACAAATTTAGATTTTAGCTGCCTGATAGCATATTAAGCTGCAATTTTTAAAATGTGCAATTCAGGTGTCTGATCTAATAAAGAAAATCAAAAACAAAGGTTTTAATGACCACATAAGTATTTCTTTCTTCAAGCCAGCTTTGATACTATGTCTTCCGTGAGTGCAAAAACTGTCTCAGAAATATTTAATCGTCTTACTGAGTGGTCCAAAATCATTATGCCTTGGTCAAAGCTGCAAAATGATTTCAAAACTTTCACCGAAAGTTTTATCAGAAATTATATCGGCTTGTGCAGAATCAGTGGTTGGCTGGGTGGAGTATATCTTTTCAGGCCCCATACAACTATGATTCATCAGGAAATATGTTGATTATGAAATATTCCATCGATGCAATAGCATTTTTTGTCCTTTTTACAGTAAAAGCATACAATTTACATAAATTTTGATGCAAATTGGAAAACTGTGTAAGCCTTGCCACTGTGCATGTGGCTATCAATACTCACTGGTTCTCTGCACAGCTCACTGGAAGTTTGGAAGTTAGCTCTGAGTTCATCCTTTGTTATTTGAATAGAAGTATCAGTAAACACCAGTTTGCGGGCCTTCTTTGCTCTTGGACTCCTAGACTGCACGGTTGGTGGCTCCTCAAGAGCGGACAGCTCTAACAGATGAAGTCTCCTCTGTGAATGTGTTGTAAATATGATCATATATGTGCAAATGATTAGTATTAAACTTCTATGCCTTTGGAAATGGAAATTTTCTACCATTAAAATGAGAAAATATTAAACTATGGACACTGCGATAAATTAACATATGGACTGTACATGCATGATAATAATCTGTACAATTTTCAAGTATTGAGGATTATATTGAAAATAGCATTTTTTTAACAACCAACAACAAATATCATCTTACATTTCCATATACATAGTGTATGACTCACCTTCAAGGCAGCTGAAGCTGGAGTCACCAAATCCATCTCAGTGGGTTGAGTGGGTTCAGTGGGTTCAGTGGGTTGAGCCACAGCTTGAGGAGTCACTGCTGAAGGCACGGCAGAGAATTCAACAGAAGCACTAGGTGCTGACACGGTACATCAGCGAAAGGTGCAGGGACATCCACTGTGAAAGTGGCTGGGATTGGTGAAATTCTGGGTTCTCTCTCTTTTTCATTTTTGTTTGCTGACAGTGGAGTAGTACTGAAATCATGGCACAGATATTAAAGGCATTAATGCAGGTGATATTTTTTGAAAATGGTAATTGTAGATTTTTTCTGAATGGTTATTGTAGAATTTTTGACCAATTCACTCTATACTTGCACAATGCTATCACTTGTGCATATATTTTGTGAACTAAAATCTCATGGTATACCGTCTCTGGGTATGCTTTATTTCTTAAAATACAGGTTTCATGAGCTATTTGAATACTAGTTGGACAATCATATAAGTACCATGGGTTTTTGAAGAACAAAATATCTGCATTTTCAAACCTGAAGGAACTTCTTAAAATATATACAGTTACAGCTTATGATATTAAAACCAAATATTTTTTCTGCGATTCAAATTTAATTTTTTTCACATTTTTCGTTGTGACTCATGGACAGAATTATGTTATTTTTTGTTGAAAATTTTACTTCTTAATATTCTTGTCATTTTAGGGGGCAGTTAGTTTGATGTTGATTTTGCCTTCCTCGATATCATTACAATCGTCACTCAGTTCAGTTACGTCGTCTATGTAGCATGCAGCACCCGTACAACATCGACATTGATGTTTGTCAGCTTGTGATGTGCTCAGCTACTCTCCATTTTCTGTTGATTTATCACCCCCAAGTTTCCCCAACCAAGACTTTGATGTATTTGTTCTCTTGGACACCATTCAGTCGGAATTTAGGGGTTTAAATCCATGAAATATGTACCGATCCCCATGCCCTGATCACACCCTCGTACATCAGTATATGTGGAAATCTTTGCTTGCTGTGCTGTGTTTTGCACACGATTTCTGCTCTGTCAGTGACTTAATAAGTTAACCTTTGCTCCATGCTCCCATGTAACAGGACCAACACTCAGTGGCTCTTTACGGCAGACGATAGCTTGAAATGCACAATATGCGCAATCACGTATCGAGATAAAAGTATGTATGTCTTCCCTGGATCTTTTTCATCTTCTATTTGATCGGGATGGAGTGTAATCCTAAACCTAAAATGTGTGATCAGCAATAACTCTGATGCCGAAAACAGAGACAACTTAGCCTTCACCTCAATCCACGTCATCAGAAGGCGAGAGTTTGTTAACAACATTGCTGCAGGCAGCTAGACTACTGAACAGCGCACCCTAAAATGACTGTACGTATCTTTTGCTCACAGTTGGAGCACAGCCGCAGTAACATAATGTGCTTGGAGGTCAGGGGTGGACCATTTGATATCCTGGAGAGGGTCTGGAAGATTTTTGGGGGCATTATTTTTTTTTCACATGTTCCACTGGATTTTTTTTTGCTTGTGAATCCTGGCAATTTTTTTTTTGCATAGAATTCTTCCTTCAAAGAATTTTTATTTAATGCAGCGACGTTGCAAAATCAATCTGTTTATCATACATCAACGACTTGTACATAAGGGACTGGTGAGTTTCTTTGCCATGAGGGGGCGGTGGATTATTTTTTGCCAATGTCAAAAAGTGGCTGACCCCCTCCCCCCCCACCCCATTCCAACTTTCGAAAACAGGGTGACCCCCTGCGCATAACAAAGGTAAAACAAAGAGTGGAATATAAATTGAATAATTGAGTATATTTTAAACATTCAGTCATTCAATGTTTTAATGAAATTGTTGTCATGTCAGTTGTAAGATAGGAACTTCAAAGTGTCAATTCTAAACTTTGAATACAGTATGTTGAATGAGCTGTGAATGTACACCACTCTTTTTATGCACAACCAGATGTCCAGAACTGTTGTAAGAAAAATGTGATTGTGAAATATTAGTACATGTTGCTTTCTCATACTGAATTCTCATAGAGGAAACAGAAATGTATCAGAAACTTGTCATGCTTTTCATATGAACTGCAGATTTCATAATGATTAGTACACTTTGCAAAACAGACTTCCAATCTGACATATATCTCTGATATATTAATTTACTGTGCCCGAAAGGCGCGCCGAAATATATTAATTTGAATGGTCGCAAAGTGCCATCCTCAGTGTACATATATATATATATCTCTGATCTATCTATCTATCTATCTATCTATCTATCTATCTATCTATCTATCTATCTATCTATCTATCTATCTATCTATATATATATATATATATATATATATATATATATATATATATATATATATATATATATATATATATATATATATACCGGTATATATATGAAGGGCATTATACACTGCAAGATCCGAGGTGCGAACTTTTTATAGACTACCCCTTCGCTACGTATTTAGGTGTTGCGAGTGTAGCGAAGGCTAGGAAAAGAAGTCTAATTACAGTGAAATATATCAATGCGCAGCCTATTTTAGATGGGACTATTTTCACATAGAGAGTCTGGTATGGACAGCTAGCTCGGTCTTGCCATCGATTTACATATCGTGAATAATTATGCCTTTAAGAAGAGAAAGAAAGTTGAGAGTAGTAAAAGAGAGAGGGTCATCGGAACTTCGTTTAAAGGACCAGGGACCCCTACAAATAATATAAGAACTATACTAGGGTACGTTGGTGATTGATGATAATTTTCAAGATATGTTGAGGTGATGCATGTAGATATTAAGTATGGAATAGAACAGTAAAGTTGTAAAAGAGCAGTCGCGTCGTTACTCGCCAGAGAGACACCCATCTTGTAGCGTAGTTAAGAACGTGTAGCGAGGTGTAACCAAGTCTAGGAGTAAAATTTTGTGAAAATTGGAGAAGGGGGTGTAGCGGACGTAACGAAGTGTAGCGAGGTGTAATAGGCTGTAAGATGGTCACTTTTTACTCGCCAGACAGACACCCATCTTGTAGCGTAGTTAAGAACGTGTAGCGAGGTGTAACCAAGTCTAGGAGTAAAATTTTGTGAAAATTGGAGAAGGGGGTGTAGCGGACGTAACGAAGTGTAGCGAGGTGTAATAGGCTGTAAGATGGTCACTTTTTACTCGCCAGACAGACACCCATCTTGTAGCGTAGTTAAGAACGTGTAGCGAGGTGTAACCAAGTCTAGGAGTAAAATTTTGTGAAATTGGAGAAGGGGGTGTAGCGGACGTAACGAAGTGTAGCGAGGTGTAATAGGCTGTAAGATGGTCACTTTTACTCGCCAGACAGACACCCATCTTGTAGCGTAGTTAAGAACGTGTAGCGAGGTGTAACCAAGTCTAGGAGTAAAATTTTGTGAAAATTGGAGAAGGGGGTGTAGCGGACGTAACGAAGTGTAGCGAGGTGTAATAGGCTGTAAGATGGTCACTTTTTACTCGCCAGACAGACACCCATCTTGTAGCGTAGTTAAGAACGTGTAGCGAGGTGTAACCAAGTCTAGGAGTAAAATTTTGTGAAAATTGGAGAAGGGGGTGTAGCGGACGTAACGAAGTGTAGCGAGGTGTAATAGGCTGTAAGATGGTCACTTTTTACTCGCCAGACAGACACCCATCTTGTAGCGTAGTTAAGAACGTGTAGCGAGGTGTACCAAGTCTAGGAGTAAAATTTTGTGAAAATTGGAGAAGGGGGTGTAGCGGACGTAACGAAGTGTAGCGAGGTGTTAGGGGCTGTAAGATGGTCACTTTTTACTCGCCAGAGAGACACCCATCTTGTAGCGTAGTTAAGAACGTGTAGGCGAGGTGTAACCAAGTCTAGGAGTAAAATTTTGTGAAAATTGGAGAAGGGGGTGTAGCGGACGTAACGAAGTGTAGCGAGGTGTAATAGGCTGTAAGATGGTCACTTTTTACTCGCCAGACAGACAACTAGAGTGTAGCGTGTTACGACGTGTAACCGAGACTAGAAGTGTTTTCTTTTGAAAATTGGAGAAGGGTTAAGTGTTTTGTAACCTATTCTAGAGATTTATTTTCCCAAAATTGGAGAAGGGGTGAGCGTGTGTGGATGTTTTCTTCATGATAATTCAAGTAACCAAACAAAAGGTTGCAGAGTGTTTTATAAATTCTTAAGAAATTACTCGAGCATTTTCCGCCTGAAATTGTCATAGTCTTTCCAAATTGGCGCAAAGGAATTAATTATTTACCCTCGCGATACGTTATCGTTTTCGACACGATAAAACCTGCGCAATTCTTCTCGAATTGGAACTTATAATACTGGCGTCACTAAATACCAGCAGTGTTTCGACAACATTGTCTTACTGGTTTACACATTTACAAATTCAGCCGGTAACCTATCTCTCTCGTGTAAGTATTCTGCGTAATATTTTCCGTTGTATTTCAACCACTTCTATGTAATATTCAGCTGTTATTAACATTGTATTGTTATATCAACTTATCGTTCTGGTGTTTGTTACCGACATGCCCAAGATACTGTCTAAATGGACATACACACACTATAACCAGGACTAACTCAGGCAAGGGACACAGGACTCAATCACGCAGCTAGACACTCACAGGCAGACTCATTGACTGGTGTATCAGTAGCTGGGCCGTGAGGCCTAGGAATGGTTCCGTATTCAATAACAAGATCATGGACGTACTACAGACTAAGATCAATAAAAAGTTTCACATACTATTTTCTCATGTTTCTAGTAACGAGATCGACAGTGACAGGATCTTTCTTTGTCATGACAACATCCGAAAACAAGTAAGTCTTTTGACCGCAAATGAAAAATGTTGTGACTGATTCTGAGGCAGTTCACTGCTAGATTTCAAAACGAACAAATACGTGTTGGAAAACACTCGAAGCTCCGTGTACACACAATAGATAATTCTTGCATAGTAAAAATACGTCAGTTTCGAATTCATTCATATTCTTCAACAAAAACAATCTTCGTCAAAGTAGGTTGTCAGTTATAAAATTCCCGCACAAACGTGTCAGGGGTTGCTGGGCAAGCCTGAATGTCACGAATTTGAAGAAATTTTCGTATTATGTTGGGCCGGGCTAATTTATGTTTTTAGTGTACGTCAGGGGTTTCATCAAGAGCCGGCAGCCGGCGAAATTGACCGGTTACTCTTACGATTTCGCCGGCTACCTTTTTGGAAATTTGAACTCTTTCATTAAAAAATAGCTAAAATATGTTTTACCTTCTGAAATGATACGGACAAGTTTCATAAGATGTGTAATCAAACTTTTCAACGGCTTTTATGTGAAACAAAATTTAGAAGACGAGCGACTACTACGATCGCTTTGTACTACGATGCAGCACGGTCTTGCGTATACTGCCTCAATAAAAATCGGAATTGCAATTGACGATTCTATTGGCTACCTGAATTGCTGATTCCTATTTGGTGACCTTTATATACGCTAATGAAAACGTGCATACTACACTGTCGGCCGTCGTTAGCTCAACTCAAAATGGTCGATGAACAAATGAAGACGGAAGCGATCGCAAGGTCAAGCTTCGCTGTACGATCCTCGGTTTGAAGTGGACCAAGAAACAAGAGAAGGATAATTACGTGGATTTAAACTGTTTTCGTAGGCAATGACCTGATTTTTTTTCACGAAAATCTTTTTAGTAAGCCGATGTGCGTTGCACTGCGGTTGGCGTAATTGTGAAGGAGTATAGCCAGCAGGACGTATGATATGTACTGACTGCTCTTCGGTCTATCGACGCCAATAAGAACGTCGCGCAGAGTGGTTACAATGCGATCAGACCTCTAAATTCACTTCAAAAGATTTCGTCAAGTTCAATCCAAATGTGCGCTTCTGCATGAACGTACAAATTTTCATATCCTATATTAAGGTTCTTACTTTGCATACCCATATAGTCAAATAACCCTGAGGATCTTGGATTCTATTTGCGAAATATGGTAATGATTGTCATTTTTTTATCATTATTCGTTATATAAATTATCCTTTTTACCTCCACTTTTTCATCTACAGATTTCCATACCAAACATCAGGGTTCTTAATTTTAAGCATAACATTATGCATTAATAAGTTTCTAATTTACTGTGCTTAAAATATGAGTTTTTCATCCAGGATGGCATCAACAAGGGGAATGTTTCCCCTTTACCAGAAAATTTCGGGGGCATTTCACCAGTTCATGTGTTCTACTTGTACCTCTAAGGTGTGACTGACACCATTTCATGGCAAGAGGGGGGGAGTGGTCCCTTGTCAAATTAATTGGGGGGTGCCAACATTTCAACAGAGGGGGAATTCCCTATCCCCTATCTAGATGTAACCCTTTATCATTACGGAAAGGCTACGCTAATTCATGTAGCTTGCTAAACCCGACCAGCTCTTTGTCGGTCTCGGGTATTAAATATTGACATTCCATCTACTAATCTGTGTACACTTGATCAGTCCTAATCAAGATATTGTGGGATACGAACTGATGCCTGTGACTAATCACTCATGCAAAAGCTTGCACATAGAACTATACACCCTGGGTTGGGCAGAAAATCGGCCTAAATGATATAAAAATAAGTCATCTTTCTTAAAATAATTGTGTATTATTGATCAATGGCAATTATAGGGAATATAGCATGATGATAATTTTGATGTATGATAATCTTCACACTCTGGTGATCGACCTCTTCACTGCGCATAGTTATACATATTTGACCTTTGACCACTTGTAATTCAGCTTCAAATACAACAGCATGGGCAGCCAGTTACCAAGTGTGTCTTAACAGAAGGCACACTCACTTATACTCTTCGCAAAATATTGTTTAGTCTCCCTTACAACGCATTTATTGCTAGTGTTTTCGTCAACTATACCAGTATGGCCACTTTCACATATACCAACGAGGGGAAATGATCGAGGCAATCGACCATGCTTATCGATGGCAGGTTGCTCGAGTTTTGGACCTAACAAATGACAGAAGAGATTTATGTAACGTTTCCTGGCTGGAGCAACAAGTTAAACCTTGCGCTTTCTCCAGACATGGTTCGACAAACAACCATTGCAGTATTTCAGACAGTAAGTACATATCACTGTATTTTTTGTATTTTCGTGTTGATTTATTTGACACCGACATGTGGATGGGACATTCACTCGACCCCAGCTGACTAAAGCTGACCCTGACAATAGTAGTATCCTGCTTTGTGACTGTGTATCGATGATGTAATCACATCAAACCTTGCATGGTAGGATTGTGCATATTCTTAATCCCATGCTGATAAAGATACACGGCTGGTTAGTAAATGTAGTAGAATTGAAATGCAAAATTGCCTACAGTTTTCGCCTAGTGTGTTGATCCTAAGCATTGATGTTTGACTAGTTATGTAATCAGTGTGGCAATGTTGAATTTTGTGCCTGACTATAGGGCATTGGCCTTACTCAGCGGTTGCAGTTTGCCTTTCAAAACTCGTATACTGGTTATTTTAATCACGGTATTCTTGACCTAAGTAGAAAACCCTCATTCCCAAACTGACTGCCGTAAGTGTAGTGGCCCCGATAGTGACAATGTAAAGAATGTGTTGGCAATCTTATTTATTCAATGGTAGTTTGACATTCAACAGCTGGTTAGTACTATTTTCTTAGAGGGGTGGAGGTGGTTGAAATTTCTGGGTGGGGATGTGTTTAATTTCACATAAGCTTATTTCTAACTGGTATGATTCAATTTACTATAAATTACTTTGAGTCACCTCTTTCGGGGGGTCGTTATTATTGCATAATTAGTCATTCTCATCAAACATTACAATATTTCATCATAAATTTTTACCTATATGCTATATATCTTAGTGGAACTGCACCAGCCCTCGCTAAGTTGACCTGAAAACTTTTGTCTTGATGAAACAAACATATACACTACCTGTATACATAAAGAGCATACTTGTCGGAGCAATATATACTGGTAGCAAGTTTTTCAGACCCGACATGTAGAGACTTGTTTGTTGATAGAATGACCCAGAACATCACTCCATGTTAATCTCTGTGTTTGATATTTATGAAAATAAACACCTATAGTACTTGCAATACTGTATAACTGTACAATTCTAATTGCTTATGATCAATAACAATTTCTGTACACTTTACAATTTGCAGTGGCTGTCGAGCAACTGACCCCAAAGAAAGCATCTGATGTTTTCCCAAGCACAGAGCTGTATGGAAGAACATTGCAAATCAGTCTCCTGAGGTCACAGTGGTCATCCAAGATGGTCTAATCTTGGAGGCAGTAATCCGTGAAAATGGCACAGTGATCAAGTGTGGCAAGCTCTACACAACGGTAGGAATTACATTCCATGTAATCGTATCAAGACCGGAAAAGATGACCCTTCCTGTTCTGGATAACGTATACCATCACAACTCCAGAGTCAACAGTTGCTTTATCATCATACAACTGCTAACAGCAAACACAATATTGCTGCGGAAATCAAGAAAGATGCATCGAAGAATGTAATAGCAGCTTTGCAAGTAGAAACTGATAAAAACTTCTCAACATTTGTTAGGAGTTCACACATCTTAAAAAAGTACAATATGGATAGCTCTCCAATGTACAAGAAAAACATTTCAAATATAAGTTTTAAATGATTGAGTGGTATGATAGCAAAAAAGGAACAATTCAGTTATGGTAGCAGCATGGAAGCACACACCTTTTCAAAATTTGACAATTTTATCACGCCAATGTTTCTGTACAATATAAAAGACATGCTTTGTGTGCTTACCAGTTAAATTGCCTACACTATTTTAACTTGATAGCACTCAGTAATATAGCGAGATAGAACTGTTCTATGCAGTCTGCTCTATTTCAAAGTATTGTTTACTCTTGTTTGTGCAATTTATCTCAGGTTTAAACCTAATGTTTTGTTTTTTCGTTCATTGTTCAGTGTGCATTTTGGGAGTGCTACAAGATGTGTTGTATTTTGTAACACTGCATTATTTTTCATATCCATTTTAGGATGTATTTTTAATATTATTTGTTGAACATTAATGATCAACATTGTCATTACTATTTTGTCTAACATGTTTGCATTGTATTTCTACATCATCATCACCAAACATGTTCTTACATTTATTTTCCTGATTATAATTTTGTTACCTAAGGCTAAGACTGCTGTAATTTTGCTAACTTTTCAGCAGTTCTGATGTAGTAGTAGATTGGTTGAAGTTTAGTGGCTTTTGTAGTCTAGAAATTAGTTTTATTTTCCTATATTGTTAAAGTCCCAATTTTTTAACTTGATCACCATCTTCTGCGTAAAATTTACAGATTTGAATGAACAATTAAAGTGATTCACATTCACAGCTGATAAACCACCTCAATTTTGTTCTCAGCATTTTCAGTGCTTAACAATCAGCTACCTCTTCTTAACTCAGGAGTTTCAATGCTTGACACAAAAAAATGCCTCTCTTTTTAGCTCGGCATTTTTAATATGTAACAACTGATATGCTGTCTCGTCTTGTCAGTGCATAACAAGCAACAACCTGTTCCTTTGTTTAACTGAAGATTTCAGTGGTTAACATAAAATTACCTTTTACCCAGCATTTTCAGTATTTAACAACTGACAAACTGCCATTTTTTGTACTCTGAATATTCAGTATTTAACAACCAAAACTCTATCGCTATTTTGGATTCAGGATTTTCAGTACTCAAGTCAAATTTTGCAACATTTTCAAAGTTGCATGTTTCAATGAATTGAAATAAACATGGCTTAAAATGAAGCACATGCTTGGTCTTTTGTTGCGCGGAGAATGTGTTGATTGGTATTCTCACTGTGAAAGGAGAACCTAAGCAGTAGTTCTTTTGTCATACTGAAAAGATTGATTTAGGAGATCACCGTCCCTCCACTACATCTCTAGTGACACAATGGCACACCGGTGTACAGGATGTGAGTGAGTCACAGATAATCACCTTGAAAATAGTCCGGTCCTTGAGAGAACTGTGTACTCTATAGATAGTGTAGATGACCACTATCAAGATATGAGATATAATCCCCTGATAATTTGCTGATATCCGAGTGCTGAAAAGCAGGCACAGTTTTTAATGTAGCCTTTCCGTCATGAATATCAACTACATATCAAATTTATATCATTAATAATGGTGAATTATTATAGTTTACCTCCTAAAAGCATAGAGGCTCTAAAGACTTCAGTTTTCTTTGTTCAAATTATCGTCAACATTACCACATTTTATCATTTTTAATTATGAATTATCATATTTAGGCCTAATCTCCCAGGAAAATGGCTTTTATGATATGAACACAAATTGCCCTGGAGCACTGCTGACAATTCCCCCGAAAATACTATATAGAAATTCAAGTGACTGTAAGCTGTAAAAAGTAAATTTTAGCTCATATTTCAGGGTTTCCAGCCTTCGGCCGGGAGGGGGAACACCCCCTCCCGGACCCTCCCCCGATGACGACTGCTTTGTGGTCATGGCAGCTGCAAGCCGCCTACTTTTCCATTCTAGCCCCCAACTTCAAAACTTCATGAAACCCCTGAGGTAGGCTGTAGGTATTATTCATGCTCGGAAAAGCACGTTTCATACATCGGGTAAATATCGGACATGATGTCGCTTGAAGGATGTGTGGTTTCCATGGCCATGCTTGTAATCATATGTCTGTTAATGCTAGCAATGTTCACCAAAGGTGAAATAGTCTGTAAAACCTACGACCAAATCTGATAAGTAGAAGTGCCGGTCAATTTTAATTATACTGGCCGTCAGCGACAAATAAGGGACAGAAACTACGGGGCGTGGATGTGGGCCGGTGTTTTCGAAACACCGCTACATCAAAAATAGTGGCCCTTCAAAATTTCTTGCACACAAAATTAGTGAACATCCCCTTATCCGTGCATGAAAATCAGTGACCCTCCCTGTTACTCGAAGCATTTAGGGGTGGACCATTTGTTATCCTTGGGGTCTGAAAGATTGGGGACATTATTGTTTTTTTTCTACATGTTCCACTGGATTTTTTTCCCTTGTGAATTCTGCATTTTTTTGGGGGGGGGGGGGCATTCTTCCTTCACAGAAATGTTGTAATGCAGCGATGTTGCAAAATCAATCTGTTTGTCTTACATCAACGGACTTGTACAGAAAAAGGGACCGGTCCCCCTATTCCAACTTTCGAAAACAGGATGACCCCCATTCAAACTTTCGAAAACAGGGTGACCCCCTGCGCGCGACAAAGGTAAAACAAAAATTGGAATTAAATTGAATAATCCAGTGTGTATATATATATTATATATATATATATATATATATATATATAATATATATATATATATATATATATATATATATATATATATATATATTATATATATATATATATATATATATATATATATATATATATATATATATATACAAAGTGTATACAATGTGCCCTCCCGTTATCACCATAATGGCTTTATGGCAACCTATATATATATATATATATATAATATATATATATATATATATATATATATTATATATATATATATATATATATATATATATATATATATATATATATATATATATATATATATATATATATATATATATATATATATATATATATATATATACTTCTTTAGTTCAAGATCAGCTGGAGTGCTCAATACTAGAGTAGAGCTAAATACATAACTCAGTTGATCAGGGTAATCTAAAAAATTACATTTCCACTACAAATTTGTTTCGTATAGGCTTCAGAGCCGCCTACACTCATCGGGTGGTTGTGATCGACTTAAACGTTTGGGCTGCTGATTGCATATTTGTTAGGCGACAAAAAATGCAATCTGTGCCTCCACGAGAAATTCATACTCCTCAGATATCCAAAAATGTGCTCCCTCAACAATAGAAACGAATTAGTATCGACCTGCAGACACAGGAGAAAATTTCTCCTGTGCAGTCACTAATTATGCACCCTTTTGCAACAAACAGTGCCAACAAAAACAAAAGATATTGTTCCCCACCTAACAACATATGCAATCAGCAGCCCAAAGTTTCAGTCGATCACAACCACCCGATGAGTGTAGGCGGCTCTGAAACCTATACGAAACAATTTGTAGTGCCGTAATTTTTTAGATTATCCTGATCAACTCAGTTGTGTATATATATATATATATATATATATATATATATATATATATATATATATAATATTTTTGGTATATTTTAAACACTCAGTCATACTGTATTTTAATGGAATTGTAGTCATGTCAGTTGTAAGATACGAACTTAAAAGTGTCCATTCTAAAGTTTGAATACAGTATATTGAATGAGCTGTGAATGTACTCCACTCTTTTTATGCATAACCAGATGTCCAGAACTGTTGTAAGAAAAATGTGATTGTGAAATATTAGTGCATGTTGCCTTCTAATACTGAATTCTCACAGAGAACAGAAAGTATCAGGAACTTGTCATGCTTTTCATATGACCAGCAGATTTCATAATGATCAGTACACTGCGCCAAAACAGACTTTCACTTTACAGACATCAAGATATTTCTGACATATATCTCTGATATGTTAATTTACTGCGACCGAAAGGGGCGCCGAAAAATATTAAACATCCAGATATCTCTGATATACATAATATCTGATATATGAAAGTCACGCAGCTGAAGGGGATGCTGAAAAGTATTATTTTATATTTTAAAGAAATGCGCCCGAAGGGCGCGCCGAAAAATTTTAAACATACAGATATCTCAGATGTATGTATGTCTGATATATTACGTTTTGCACTAGGACGGGGATCTGAAAAATATGTCTTATTGTACTTAGGCTAAAGTTACGCGACCGAAGGGCGCGCCGAACGATGCAACTGAATAATGAAATTTGTGGCTGACACAATGCATTTTATGTAATTATGAGCCTTGTCGAAATTAAAAAACACACTGACACCCTACCCCCCCCCCCCCATTGGGCATTTCAAAACATGGTGACCCCCTATCACCAAAGTCAAAAACAGGGTATGAAATGAATGATGAAATTCATGGCTAGCACGATGCATTTGATGCATTTTAGGCAAGTATGAGCCCGCGTCATATTTAAAAAACACTGACCCCCAATAATATTGGGCATTTTAAAATACATGTAGGTGACCCCTTCACCAAAGTAAAAAAACAGGGAGACCCCATGAATCCACCGGTCACCTAGGCCAAAGAAACTGACCAGTCCCTCATTCCCGCTAATTTTAAAAGTATCCCCGAAAGTATCTTGTGCGAATTATCATATCCAAGCCCTCCCCCAGTATATTTGGTCACAGTGCAAATTCGAAAGAGTTATTTCTGCCATAGTAATGAAAAGATACTGGGTCACGCCCCAAATGAAATGGGAAAATTGGACATTTGGTATATTGGAAATTGAAAAAAAAAACGGAAATGTGCATTGTGGGAAATTGAGTTTGTCAGAGAGAATTTGAATGGGCGCAAAGTTCCATCCTCTGTATACACACCCACGGCTCGAAATAAACGTTTTCGCCTGGTAGTCCACCATGGGCTACCATTTCAGGGCTCGAAATTAGCGGTAGTCCCGCGTCCACAGACTACCAACTTTTCCCTGGGGCAACCAAAATCCATGAAATGGTAGCCCATACGGACTACCAAAAGCCGGGACATAAAATTCAGCCAGTATTGGCGTGCAATGGCCAATATCTGAACTGACGTACTTGAGTGACAGGCACTGGAAGTGATGGTCAATGAAAACGCATTTTCATTGCAATTGGATCATAATGTATCAATCACAGACAATATGTCTCCTCCCAACAGAAAGCCCATGGTCTATTTTAGCACTGCTACAGTATATCTAGTCTCGACGTGCTGAGAAAGTCGTGGTCGTTGTCATGATGACTATCAAAATTTTCATACAACTCTGAGAATGAAACAAGTTGTCAATAGATTACCAAGCTTTGAGTATCACTGTTGTCCATTAGGCCAAAATAATAAAGATCGTTTCTGTCAGCTGGTCACCGCGTGCGTCATTTCAGAACCTGCGCGTCATGGCTTTTTTTGTTGGGGGGGGGGGGGTTGTTACATAGTGATCAGTACAGCTATCCTTGATATCCCTGTTTGCATGTCCAAAAATGCTAAACAGAAAACGGAAGTATTATGCAGCCAATGATAAATTACTAGAAATTCACTTCATGGGCAGAATCTTGCAAAATCGCTTTTCTTGTCTGGTTAGTGAAAAACAATATCCCTGAACTAAAATATGCATGGGCTACCAGCCATTGTCACTTGGTTACCAACTTCAGAAAATGGTAACCCAAGTGGAATACCAGGGGAAAACGTTAATTTTGAGCCGTGCATTTCATGGATTTTGGTAGCCCCAGGGAAAAGTTGGTAGTCTGTGGACGCGAAACTGCCGCTAATTTCGAGCCCTGACACCTATACATATGTAGTATACATACCCGTTTCCTATATTCAATCTCAGCCCAAAGATTTTAAATTTAGAAATAGGCCTAAGAGTTTTATAATCAAGATGATAAAACCATTAGAAATTGAAAATATAGTTACATTTTGATTTTCTTTTTTGAACATGCAAATTGGTTTATTGGTTGGAGGAAACGTGCCATGGATTATAATACTTGACGATGACAGTTTTGTTTTAACATCTTCTGAAATTCTGTCATTTGTCTTGTCAGTGTGATCTGTCCATGTCGCATGCAATCATACCAGCGTATTATTTATTGGTCAACATACAAGAGATGATATGCATGTATCGACAGAGTGTCTTCACTTATCTAAAATCAGTGAACAATTCAAAAAGCAAAATGTAACTGAAAATTAATTTTAAGAGGCTTTTGGAAAGACAAGAAGGGTGCATGGAAATGAAAAAGTTACATCCCAAAAGGTTCTTGCTGATACTGATAGATTTTTTTTCTTCCACATTAGCTTGCCAGTTTTTTTTTACAGAACTCATCTAAGGCAGAATTTTTTTTCCCTTGTATCTGCTGGGATTTTTTTTTCTCGAAAATCTTCCAGACCCCCAGGATATCAAATGGTCAACCCCTTAGTAAAAATGTCGGGCCGACAGACACATCTCTGCGACATTAGCCCACAGGTGTGAACATGTTAGCTGAAATTGTTAAAAACTATCAAAGGTGCCAAGTCATGCTCTGCACAGTTCGAGCAAGATTGTTTTTAAGGTGTTTCGGACACTAGTAACGATACACGACGACACTGCACAATGTGGATCATATATAGACACGCTCATGAGTAAGGCTAAAATAGCCGGTATCAACAAGCTAAATGTTAGTGATTTCGGGACTCTAATATCGATAAGACAGTACTACACTCTTAAAATATCTCGACAGCCCGGGTCTGCGAAATCCGCGATGTTTACTCGATAAATTTCGGCAATTGCGGGATTCTAATATCGATACCGGACGGTACTAGATTAATTTGCATTCAATTTATGTCTCCTCACGCCGGGTCTGCGACTATTTTGATTCTAGGCCTATATGCCTTTATTGTGTATCTCGTTTACTCGCCTTGACATGCTGAGAAGTACTGGGAATCTTCAAAGTAATGACTACACGAGACGTTCAGAGTTCGCTGGTACTATAGACTTTATTTTTCGGTAGATAAGCTTGGCAGTTGCAATCGCCAAGATGCGCTTCTGCCATAATCAAAATGTCTTGGGTCCGCTGTGTTCCTCTTTCCAATGTTCGTTGAATTGTCTTATAATATGCCTTTAAACATTTTTAAGGCGTGGCTTTGACCTTATAGGTATGAATTATGGATAAAATGGTACATCCAATCATGAATACAAATCTAACAGTTAATGTTCAAACGTCACTTTTACATGTTGCAAAACCCATCATGTGAAATTCCCGTGTTCCTATTTTCATCACTTAAACATATAACACGATTGGAACTAATTTAGGATAATTGGATGGTGAAGTAAGGTCGTTTTAACCTGAAATGTAAGCTCAATTGTTTTTCTTTTTACGTTACACACTTGTTTTATGAGTAATTACAACATTCAGCTATATGGCATCTAATACTTTTGAGAAATTTGAAAAATAAGTTAAACAAATTATCCCAAATTAGTTCCAATCGTTTACAAAGGTGACAATTGCAATGTCATTTGAACTACTGGAGGAATCAATTACATCTTACATCTGTAAGGAAGCTTCAAGTATACATCAGTGTACAGCTGATACAATGTCAATACTACCAACTGGGGATGAGATCTGATTATGATCCCATGAAGCTTCAAGTATACACATAGATGTATACTTACAATTTTCTTGAAAAAAATAATGCTTTCTATGATAATATATGAATAATATCTCTGACACATTGAAATTGGTGGGATTCAAGTTGATGACCTTGCCATTTGGCACGGAGTATTAATGTGATATTCACGATGGCTTACATCTATTTGAATATATTCCAATACATTGTACAAAACACAAGAGACACACACAGATCATCCCACAATATGACAGAGACAGAAATACATGTAATGTTGTATAAAAGCATGTTAGGAACTTTTATTTACCATTAAAATATCTGTATTACATTGTAAAAGAGTGATACACAATCAACCAAGTGTTCTTACATATGCAGGCCTTGGAAAACAATAACATATATTTTACTTAATTACAAAGGTGACAATTGCAATGTCATTTGAACTACTGGAGGAATCAATTACATCTTACATCTGTAAGGAAGCTTCAAGTATACATCAGTGTACAGCTGATACAATGTCAATACTACCAACTGGGGATGAGATCTGATTATGATCCCATGTAAATCAGCATGCAGTATTGTGATAAAAGTCTTTACTGTGTAACAAGAGAATTTCACAATACACAGCTTTAATACTTGGCTGCATATTTTTACAGGCATACCAATGAGCACATAAAGCCTAGACTGATCATTGTACATAATCTGAAATATTCTGAGGAAAATGATGCATCATACCTATAGCTGCATAAAACAGGTTCACAAAGTTTTCAACACTCAAACATGTTGTTTTTAACCAACTGTACTGGGGTCCACTTGACCTATTCAAAGTATAGGTTGAAATGTTTAGGGGAAGAAGAGTTATGCCAAAAAGTCACCTAGCGGCTGACAGAGTCCTGCTGTGGTGTGCAGAGAATAACTATGTGTGAGACAAATGTGTTGATGAATAATGTACTTGTCGGTTTCAGTGAGTGTTTTTCCAAGAATTTTGGAAAGGTGGGACACCCTAATCCATGATGGTTAAAATAGGGGGTCACCGAGTGAGTGAAGCAAAGCAAAGTCACTGAAGGGAAAAGTACTAGGGGGCGTTTTCCAATTGATAATCAATGTCATGAATACATTCATTTCAAAACAACATGGAAACTATCTTTTAATGGTTTGTGACATATTGTATCATTAAAGTTTTTATTTGTAAGCAAGCGTAATGGCAGCTGATAAAGCTCAGCTGTGTTATGTAGAGACTACCTATTTCTGACACTTATGATGAAGAGGGTGGAAATCTTTGATAGCTCATTTAAGGACAGCTGTAAAAATACACAATGTCACAATAAGATCATCGTAAGAACATGTCTGCCAAATATTAAAGCTATCAGATGAGCAGTTTTTGAGAAACAAAGTTTTTCACAAAAAATGGCAAAAACGGCCCCAAATAATACATGTTTGAGTCATGGCTAAGGACATGAAAAAATTGTAACAAAATGGTCGCCATGCGGCAATATTGGATCATATTGTAACACAAATTGATGTGCATATGTGTGATATAGGTCAATGTCCTTGTACCAACTTTGAATAAAATTGATGTTGAAAGTGCCCGATTTTTGGCTCCGTACATGAAATAATTATAATCAAAGTGAGACTTGAGTGGACACCGTGGGTCATCAGTATGTATTAGGGAGATGGTGCAGTGGCAAAGAATGTGAAATTTTCAGAAGAGTTACTTTCAGAATGTGCTTAGGAATACAATTCAGAATAACATTCAGACACTCACTATGTGAGATAATATTCTGTATATTCCAGAAGAGTCCTTTCAGAATGTGCTTTGGAATACAATTCAGAATAATATTCAGACACTCACTATGTGAGATAATATTCTGTATATTCTAGAAGTAACAAGTCATTGACAATGACATAGTCCCCACTTGTAATAGGAGTATTAGTCTTGATGGGGCAGGGAAATGAGGTCATTAAGAAGTATCACTGGAGTGTATATGTTCAGATCTATGGACACATAGGTCTATGTCATTGTTCCCATTTTGAAACAAGAGGCATGTCTAAGTTATGGTTCTAAATCGGGAAAAAAGATCAGACCTCCAGCTGTATTGGCCTGCCAAGAAATACATATGTGCATAATAAATGAGGTACAAGATGTGACATCTTAAGGTCTACTATCCCTTACGAAAATAGTCTGTAGATATTCTATTGAACTCTGATATTCTATAGAAATTCTGTATATTTTATGGAAATCTGATGGAAATATGCTTCTGTTGAAATTCAATTGAAAATTTTCAATACAATTCTGTAGAAAAATTTAAATGTTATAGAATTTTAATGTGTATAGAAACTTTAAATTCTATTGAAGTTTGCTGATAATTTTCTGTAGAAAATCTGCAGAAATTAAACATATTTTTTATGGAATTTTTCGGTTCCATAGCTTTTGTGGAAATTTTTTTTCTGTTTTTTTCCCCACAGTTTACACTGTTTCAGACTTAAGTTCATGATTTTGCATGTTGGCATGAGCTTTGATAAGAACTGAGTGACATATATATAGCTGGTTTCAATATGGAAGAGGTAGTGACATTTACCTATGGAGAGTTCTAAGCACATTCTCATGTACCCTTTAATTCTGAAAAGCTATTTTCATTTACACACACATCCCAGGAAAATGTATATAGTTTCAATTGTACCATTCCTTTTACCATTGCTTATTTGTACATTTCATGACTGTACACAGACCAACAAGACTCTCTTTGTTTGATCCTAAGTCAAGTGAGCTGACCTGTGCCTTAATTGCTTTGTTATGCAAATAGTTCCTGCCTTTACAATGGGCTGATTACATAATAGTGTAGCCACGCATTATTCATTTGAACTTGAGGCAGTCCACAGTGCACATGGCTCTTATGAAAAGTACTAAAGTTCAACTCCAAATTGCATGGAACATTCGGATCCAAGGTCCATTAGCAAGGTTCTAACAGTGTTATGGAGAAGGGAGCTCACTAATATGTCACAACTGTAAGGATCAACATTGCAGCATCAACTGAAAATTACGTGAGTTAAGATACACAACACTTTAATTATGCACTTGGCTGAGGTCAAAACTGCAAGAATGGAGAGGTAGGCCTTGCATTCATATGTGTAGGTTGCTTTATATTTTGTAGTCCCTGTATGTTTCATCAAGTTTTGATCGATTGTTAATCATAATTCTTTTAGAAATAAACTACATGTTTATAATTTACTTGCCGACTGATTTTTTGTGAGTTTTGCAGTAATTCATTGCATTGGTATCTATGGCAATATCATAAGGTGGTATTCCTTACTTAGTAAAAGTTTAACACATATTGTTGTCATACCTTCTAAGAGATTGAACTCGTGTAAGACAAACAAACTTCTGTAAAAGAGTGCAAAAATTAAATATAGTTCTACAGAAATTCTACATAAAAATTCTGTAGAATGTGGTAGAATATCAATATAGTGCTACAGATACTCTGTAGAACGTGTATTGAATTTACATAGAAATTCTGTAAATTCTACAGAAATGATACAGAAATTCTGTTGAATTTCCACAGAAAAAGGGGGCCAAAACTCCATTAAACTCCGTTAATTTCCATAAAGGTTCAGTAGAATTTCTGTAGAAATTCTGTATCACTTTAATTGAATTTTTTCATCAAATTCGATAGAATTTCTACAGAAAATTTTCATAAGGGATCCTATCAAAATTGAAGCGTAAAGAACTTGTGGTTACTGAGTTATGCATATATATGCATATTCAAGGTCAAAGGTCATCAAGGTCACGTGACATTTGTCGAAAAAAAACCATTGTATTGCTAATTAATCCATATATGCCAAAATTCAGACCTCTAGCTCTATTGGCTTGCCCACAATTATATATGGGCATAATTAATGAGGTAAAGCATGTGTTGTCATAAGGTCTCCCATCCTACTAAATATAAAGGACATAGCACTTGTGGTTACTTATTTATTGACATAATCATGTATTTTAGGTAAAAGGTTATCGAGGACACATGACATTTTGTCAAAAAATTTCTATCCTATAGTCTGTCCCTATATACTAAAAATCATACATTTACCTCTATGGCTTGCTCAAAATTAGATATGCACATAATTAATGAGGTACAATATGTGGCGTCATAAGGTGTCCCATCATACCAAATATGAAGGGTGTAGCACTGTGGTTCCTGAGTTATGGACAAATATGTATATTTGAGGTCAAAGGTCATTGAGGTCACGTGACATTTTTCAAAAAATTGTATTGCTAAGTTATCCCTACATACCAAAAATCAACCTCTAGCTCTATTGGCTCGCTCAAAATTAGATATGTGCATAATTAACGAGGAACAATATGTGGCGTCATAAGGTGTCCCATCATACATATATGAAAGGTTTAGCACTTGTGGTTACCGAGTTATGGACAAATATGTATATTTGAGGTCAAAGGTCACGTGACATTTTGTCAAAGCGTCTGAGATATCTGCGTGAACGGATGGACTCACATGGATGGACTAACATGACCCAATCTCATGAGTCCCCTGGACTTTATCTGTGGGGACTAAAAACTGTGTCACTGCATCCTTTTTGCAATATGAATACGATGAGAAACTAAATTTTTATTTTTCTTGGCCTTATACATGGGAGTCTATGGACTGCCTTATACATGGGAGTCTATGGACTGCCTTATACATGGGAGTCTATGGACTGCCTTATACATGGGAGTCTATGGACTTCCTTATACATGGGAGTCTATGGACTGCCGTATACATGGGAGTCTATGGACTGCCTTAAACATGGGAGTCTATGGACTGCCTTATACATGGGAGTCTATGGAGGTGAAAACTAAAAAGTCCTCTAACACGGCCAAATTGATCGCATTGTGAAACAAATCAACGTGCATCTGTATGAGGTAGAGTACTATCCTTTTACCAAGTTTGAACGAAATCGCTCCAGGCGTCTCTGAGATATCTGCGTGAACGAAAAAAAGTCATAAAATATGCAAATGAGCAATTAATTAATAAGCCACACCCACCAAAATCTAATCAGATCTAAGTCTCATCATGATAATACCAAATACCAAATTGCATGACATTGGACCTAAGGGTTCTTAAGTTATGAGTGGAACAAAATCTGTCTACGGACGGACGGACGGACGGACGGACAGACGGACGGACAGACGGACGGACAGACGGACACACACACAGACATTGTGGCGACATAGGACACCTTTGGTGCTTCGCACCACGGTGTCCAATAACAAAATGGCTGTCATGCCGGCATATTGGATCATTTCGTGAAACAAATTGACGTGCATATGTATGATATAGGTCAATGTCCTTGTACCAACTTTGAATAAAATCGGTTGAGATGTGCCTGAGTTATGGCTCTGCACATAAAAAAATCGTAGCAAAATGGCCGCATGGCAGCCATATTGGATCATATCACAAAACAAATCAATTTGCATATGTATGATTTATGAAGTAATCCTTGTACCAAGTGTGAGTGAAATCGCTCCAGGCATCTCTGAGATATCTGCGTGAATGGACGCACGCATGCATGGACAGACGGATGCACGGACATGGCCAAACCTATAAGTCCCCCGGACGGTGTCCATGGGGACTAAAAAAATGACAAGAATTGCCTCAAAATACAAATTTGCATATTTCACTAAAATTGAACAATTAACCTAACTGAGGTCACCCCAAGTGAAATGCATATAAAATTTCAAAGCAATCAGATAAGCAACTTCAGAGAAATAGATTTTGTGACCAAAAACAGCAAAAAAATACCTAAAATATAGAAATATGCAAATTCTGCACGAGTATCAAATTTCAAAGCAACCAGACAATTTATGTGATTTCAGAGAACAGCACAATTGTGATGGATGACGGACGGACGGATGATGGACGGAGGGAGAGATGGGCAATGACGTAAAATCAACCCATTTGATAAGCTCCGCATTGCTGACAGCAGAGCTAAAAGGCTGACAAACAACAATACATATCCACTCATTAGATTAGCTCTGCTTTGCTGATAGTGAAGCTTAAAAGCAAATTCACCCCAAAAATGCTAAAAGTTGACGGATGACCAACAAAAACACACACCTACCAGGGTACACAAGATAGGCTCATTCACACTAACTGCAGAGCTAAAATAGAAAACAGTTTGATTCCCTGTCTGTTCTTTTAAAGTTATATCCATTAGAATACAAATAAACAAGTGATGATTACATATATAAATCTCTATTTTTCATAAGCTTGTCTGACTGCTAAAGGTGAATTTTGTTGAAATATTTTCACTTATTGCAACATACACCTTCGAGAAAATGGGACAGGCAACTGCTGTGGTTTCTTTGTGTAATCTTAGTATATTGAAATATATTAAGTTATTTGCCAAGCGGTCCCCAACAACAATACTTGGTACTTAACATTGAATCTCATGAACGATCAAACTGATGTTCTGAATATGTACACTTTGCTCTGGCATAGCGCGTTGCGAGTAATGAGGGTCGATGATTGCAAGCAATAGTTTTTATCTCCAAAGCCAACTTCAGATGTAGTTTTGAGCTTTTTTTCTTGATAATGGAATGTGACTTGGTGTGCTGTATTCATAAGTTAGTCCCATTTGCAATAATCTGCAACATTCTCTGTATCCTTTTGTCCACAAGTTGACATTGCCTGAAATCCATATCGCACAAGCTTGAAGATATATCTCCTAGGGAGCCATCATTAGTTACAGCCTGGGGGTCAGATGAATGTGAAGGGGTCACCCAAAATATTGAAAGCTATAAGGGGGGTTATTCAAAATGTTGAGAGAAAGAAGGGGGGGTTAGTCAATTTTTGGTGCAAATGTATTGAAACACCTCTCAGATTGCCTACTTCACACATCAATTTCTTACAAATTTTACTCAGTAAAATTACACATTGAAAATACCTCTTAGATTACACCAAACTGCACCAATGCACACTACAATTTCTCAAACTTTTCCATGCAAGGGAGGGGAGCAAGCCAAGCGGACACTTTCCCCATCAGCCCTGCATGTTCTTCAATCTGTACTTTCAAAGTCTACCCTGTCGGATATCCTAGTGAGGACCCTGTTATGATACCCATACATACAACAAAACTGTATGTGGTTGTATACTGGTTATAGTGTAACCTTTGACATCTATGTTTTGTTGTGACTTTGAATTTCATTTTGTTGGTTTCACCTTGTTCAACCGTCATGAGATAACCAATGATTATCTCGCAGGGTACACAAGGATTTGAATGGTCTTTCCTCTTGCTGTATTTATGTAAATTGTAGAAATACATGTATTGAAATTTAACTTTTCAAAATTGAGTGTGGGGGTCAGTCAAAATTTCCATGTAAGGAGGGTGGGGTTACTCAAATTCATCATGGTTTGGGGGGTACTCAAAATTTAGAGTTTCCGACGAAATTCCTCCAACATCTCCTCTCTGACCTGTACTCCGTAAATAATGACAGCTCCCCATGAAATTGGGCTCCAGTTGCTGTAATTTTTTGATGAATTTTTCACAATTTCTTTTGATATCAACTCCAGTTTTTTGTTCTTCTTCTGGAAGCTCATTGGGAAACAAAGTGTATCATACATGTGCACATTGCAATGTTATTGACAAGTATATGTAAATCTGGGTCCTGATTGACATGTACACCCTCTGGAGCAGAAAAAGAAGTTATAATGGAATGTTTATAAACAATCATCACAAGTGACAACTTAGTAGCTACAGGTCCGTTACTATACTACAGAGATCACCATGATACTGAGGGGAGGCATGAAATAATAATTGTCTTTTCTCAGTGCTCTGAAAGTTGAATTTTTCCTCTCTATGAGCTGGATATATAATTATATAATTATATATCCAGGTATATAATTATATACCTTCAACAGTTCTGTACTAGCTGTATCTGATGATGCTTAGTATTGAGGGTTTTGTCTGTTAAGTTGGCCACTCTTTATCTGTGGTAGGTGCTATGGTTTAGGAGCCTCTGATCCTAACATACACAAATCTGTGTGCTGAGCAGTGTAAGGGTGCACGTCTCTCCACCATACTGACTAATAGGAAATCCTCTACCAAATGGAGGTGCAATCCCACTGTCTTCATCTTGAGACAACTGTCCCTGGTGGTTGGTTCCTTTCTTTGAATGGTAAAATGCTGCTTATAGTCGGTTTTGGATTTATCCTGCTTCCTCTTCTGCATGGATATACACACCTGTTCCCTAACATAGTAATAATAATAAACTCATGGAAGATAATCATGGACAAATCATGGAAGATAATAATTTCTCTTCACAAAAAGTTAGTTTATTTGTGTGTCACATATCCAAGAATTCTTGTGTAAAGGACCAATAAATTTATTTTTCTCTCCGCTATATGCATGTTTCTCTAACCTAGACATCTAAACCATACTTCCTTCTTGCTCATGTCATATGTAATACAATGTAGATTGGCAACAACCAATGTCCTGCACAGTTTAAGAATGAGGATTGCTGTCACATGCATGTTGTGTATAATTCAGGATGAATTAGTGTAAAACTGATGTACCTACATAGTTGCAGCTGGCAATGTCAATTAAAATACAGAAATGTATCACTAATATTTTTGTGAACCTGTGATTCTAAATAGTATTCTTGTAATTGTAAACATGCTAGACATGTGTATAGCTATAAAGACAACTAACATAAAACACTTTGTGCAAGTTACAAGATACCAGTTCAGCACATCTTAATTTGCAACAGCCACTTGTGTATATATACTGTGGTGCAAGGACTAAAATGGAAATTTACCTGTTGTTTGATCATTTCCATTCATCTTTCGTAATAATGTCATGATCCAAGTCCAATCCCAAGCCCTCCACTTTGTCTTTAATGCTCTTTGTCAAGGTCAATGGTATTTCTCATCCTTGATATTGCGCAGCATGCACTGCTGATCCTGAATTGTAAACACATAGACTCGCGATTACTTATAACTCTTTAAATAACAATGATAACCGGAATGATTAAAATACATTTGGTGATGGGATGTACTACAATGAATTGCAAACACTCTGTATGTCCTTAACCCTAATGATGATAAGCATTAGACACATGTAAACATTCTAAATCACGTGTGCATACCAGATGTATTCTCTCATTGGAATATACTTCATCATAACAGTTTATGGATCCTACGAATGAAGCTACATGTATTGAATGTCTAGTCATGTGCATTTATCATATCATCTGCATTTCACTAGGCAATTCATAGAGTGCCAAGTGGCAAGAAAATTTTTTAGCAAATTCAGCTAAATAAGAGAAAATAACTTTACCAAAAATGTGTAAGCAATGATTATCACAACAAAGTTACTGATTAAATAGTATGGTAGAGGTGTAATACATTTGATCTACTCAAGAGGGTATTTTAAAAAAAGGACTACAAATGTGTATGACAAACAGCAGTGTTTCCGCTGCCATTCGCAAGAGCGTGAAATGGCAAATGAAATGTCTGCAGATTGGGAAATATTTTTCAACTATCCTTCGCCAAACTGGTCTGTGCTATTTTTCAGGGGGCTGATCGAGAGTGCAGTTAAAGCCGCACTTTTCAATCCCAGGTTCTCGCATTAGTGGAGTTCTTCTCCCAGTCAAACACTTGGCCAGTACGATGTTTGATTTCTATAACATTAATTACACAAACTGATCTCAACCTTTTATCACCTTTTGCTAATCCTGCAAACAGAGTTTATACAAGCGTTTGATTGACGGTCAGTTTAAATCGCCAACAGTCACAACAAACACTCGAATTTCCTAAAAAATTGTCTTCTAGTCGCGTTAGACTTTTAATATAACCACAGAGTCCGATCGGCAGCAACTTCACGCTGACCGCTTGGCAGTCTGTCTGCCTTCTTGTGGCCGGGGAAAACTAAAAAGTGGCATTTTCTGGAGCGTGTAACCTTGTGTTGACTGTTTGGTGTCCACTAACACAATGAACGCTGCTATAGCTTTGCGTCCTTTTAAAGGGAGGCTCCACCTTTAAAAGGCAGAGAGACTTTTCAACATCCCTGGGTGGTCATTCTTTCCTTGCTTTAGTGTGCAGTCTCAGAAAACTATTATAATCAGTAACTTATGAAGTTATATGCCATGCTTTTAGATGGCTGCATGCAATGACCTTGTTATTTTATGACAAGTGCTTTGTAAACAATGCTTTAACATAGTCAGGAAATACTGATTGCAGTATATTTTCAAAAACTAAGCAGACAACAGCAGCCAATGACAGCAAGGGTGGTGAATAAAATGAAACCAGTGTTTCAAAAACGTCACCGTAGGACACTACTGCAGCAAACTCAGAGGCAGCTATTAATGAGCACAGTGTGGTAAACTGTCAATTGGATGACGTCCTGAGCCAAACTTCATGCAAATATTATAACCTATGCAAATACAATGACCCAGGCCTATCCACAAAACAATTACTCAGCATCGCAGGTGACTCTGGACTATCCAGAATACACATACAGGTACCTGCTATGGAAGATGACCCAGGCCTATCCTGAATACAATACAGGTACACATTTTGAAAATGACCTGGGCCTATCCTGAATACGATACAGGTACAGACTGTTTGTATTAATGATAGGCCTTAGTCATCTCCCATTTTGTATTCTATATAGGCCAGCTGATTCATCATACATGTACATACTGTGTGCATGTATGTGTATTGGCTTAGGCCATCCTCCATTGCATATATTATGTGTATTGTGGATATATGTCTGTGCCATCTTCCATACCATGTGAATGCATTTGGATTGAGGATAGGCCCGGGTTATCTTCCATACTGTGTACATGTATTTGTGGATATAGGCTGGGGTCACCTCCTGCCATGATGTGTACACGTACTGAGTAACACTGTATTGTGGATAGGCATTGGTCATAATATTTGCATGAAGATATGCCCAGGATGTTGTCCTGTTGAATGTTTACTACGCTGAACAACAAGCAGCACACTGCGACATGCTAAGTCGTGTTCGAGTACAATTAAGCAAAAAAGATAATTGCACAGGTTGTCCGCAGAGTTGCAGGGTAGTAGTAGTTACAAAAAAGAAAGTGTACCAGGAATAGTTTTTGAATTTCCATGACTAGTGTTTTAATAAGAGAAGAGTCAGCTTTTTTTTTCTGTAAGACATATAAAGTGGCCAGACAGGATATTTTAAAATACATGTATACACCCAGTTTGATTTTGAAACTATTAAGCATTTACTGCTTGGAGTACACCTTCTTTAAGTGAACAGTTGGTTTAATAATCAGACTCTGTGATTGGAGAACTGAAAGCACTTGATGATTGAGGCAGAAGCTATGGATCTTTCAAAGGAAACATCTTAAAGTTACCTGTCAATGATGCAATACTTGTAATACATCTTGATACATTTACAAAGTGCAAAATTAAGTCACATAAGTGTGTGGCACACAGGAAATAAAATTTGTTGTGAATGTTATTAAGAAAGCAGTTTGTTCCATAAAAAATAGTTGTTTATTTTCATTGCCACTAATTATCAGTCGGTCAGGATGAGTCCTACTTAAATTTTTAAATCAAATGTCCAATGGACCTGGTAATGTATTACCTTGAATAGAAATGATTATTGGACCAGTTTAATGTCATCTTGCCACTGTAGCAACTGATAGGACCCACCTGAGTATATATATACAACTGTCAGTTGGATAAAAATCATAAATGCAATTACATGTAATTTTGATGGCTATAGTTCTGGCTAATCAATTTTGGTCTCAATTAGCCAGAATGGTTTAAGGGAAAATTTACCCAGTGGAAACACTGAACAGTGTAAGTACAAAACCTGTGCCACAGCAAGGACCCATTGTCTTAGGAAAATAATAATAATAATAATAATATTTGGTTCTTATATAGCGCACATATCCACAAGTAGATGTGATCAAGGCGCTTTACAATTATTATTACCCCTGGTCACTGGACCTAATATTATACCACTCAACTCCCTGGGGAGCAGACAACAGCTCACATGTGCAGCCAATAAGCGCAGCAGAGCTAAACGCACACATAACAACCTCTGTCCTACCAGGTTACCCATCACTCCTGGGTGGGGAGAAGCAATGAGGAATAAAGTGCCTTGCCCAAGGACACAACACCACAGCCATGCCGGGGCTCGAACTCACCATCCTTTGGTCGTGAGTCCACTGCTCTAGCCACTGGCCCATGATGCCTCCAAAATAAATATATTGATGAAAGATTCCCTCAATTCCACAGGTTTTTGCTCTGCATTGATGACAACACCATCATCTCTGTTCAGTGTTGGCTCTCTGCATAGCCACACACTGTGTATATGCTTTGCAATGGAGGATGGTATTGTCACTATGTTGCTTTTCACCTGGTTGTCATTGCCCAGTATGCACTGCCTCAGCAAGGGATCTTGAATCTGATTGGGTGAAAAGAAACATTAACTTGAATCATGCAATGTAAATATTATCTCCTGCAAATTGCTGACATTAGTTTACATCAGTTCATTCTAAAACATGGCTTTTTATATGCAAGATAAGACAACTTGATTGTTTATGACTTCTGTAATTTTAATTAAACCTTCCATCACTGGTATAACTTTGCCCTAAACCCATTGTAATCACTGGTGATTGTGACCTTTTTAAAGGAAACAGGTACATAATGTAGGTCAAGACGTGTATTCAAGCAAGTAGCAATATCTTTATATATTTATTTCAAAGAAAGACCAACAGGAACAAGTCACATTAACAGGCTCCATAAAATAAACATAATAATATGAATGCATGAAGTACAATAAACAATAAACAACAAACAACAAACTATATGAAACCATTAAAAATGTACAAATTTAAGCATGGCATTCTGACCAAGCATCTGAAACTTTGACAAGATAAAGTGTTGTCAATGGCAGGGTGGAAATGCACGATTCATTTAACCCTTTCACCCCCAGTTCCCTGTATACAGGTCCAACTTTACCATAGAAAACAATGGATTTGGGACAAACCATGGTGGTGAAAGGGTTAAAGTAGCCATACATCTTTGAAGAGCCAAGTACCTAAAAACATCGAGTTTTATACTGCGAGTTCTTGTACATGTAGTTTACTGAGAAACATCAAAATTAATATGAAACATGATTGGGACAATCATACATATTATTCACATATTTGTATAAAAATATAAATAATCTCCAATGATAAAGAGGCTAAAGGTTAAAACGCTTGCAGAATTATCCATTATTATTTCAGCTGTAAGGATGCTATGTTTGAAACAGAAGAACTTCATGAATTTCATTTGCACTTGCTCTATTTTGTCCTGTTGAATTTTTTGCCAAGGAGATCACACTACAGACGCATATTCTGAAATACTTACATGTATTAAAGTTACGTAGAGAGCATTGAGGGAGTTGATGTTGAAGAAAGTATTACAATTCCGCCAAATAAAACCGAGCATGTGAAAAGCTTAACTGATAACGAACGAGACATGTGCAGGAAATTGAAAATCAAATCTTACCTGATGAAGGATTTTGTCAAAGAGCAGTTATCAATCTTTTGATTCTTGTTCTTCTAAGTTTCACATACATGTACCTCTGAGGCTTTACGACCAGGTTACGCGAGGTATACTAACAGCTGTAGGCAAATGTCAACGAATACAATGAATTAGAATCTTGCAGATAGTTTTATTTCTCACCGTCTGTACAATGGATACTCAACTTTCTAATCATAGAAGCTATGATATATGGGTCAAAAGATCAGTAAAATCATACACTCATTCATTATGTATTACCATGCTATAGACATCTCATTTAATTGGTGGAGCAGAACCATGTGACTGACCACAAATACACAGTATGTAATGGTTTGTTTTGATGTCCATGAATATAAATAATGCTGCTAACATTGTGACTTTTCATCAAAAATGTAAATTGTCAATTGTACAAAGATCATAATCAATCACAAAAACAAAATGAAGCACTTGTGGCCCAAGTTATACATTTTTTTTAAAATCTCCAGATTTGCCAAATTTTTAGGGTGGCCATGACTGTGCATTGCTTATTACATGCCTTGATGTGAGTGCAAATCAATGAATTGATTTGAAAAGGAACATCCGGGGAGTTAGGGGGTCGGTGAACGATGTACTGACTGGTTTCCATGGTTACCAAGGCCAGTGAAGCCCTACAATGTTTTCGACATCTAAGTAGACCCTGAATGATAGATGTAAAATATACATGTGCACACTTCTATTTTGACCTTCGTTAAAATCCGTTTGATGCTGGTCAATAATGGTAAAACTGTTTGAAAATGTCCAGCATATAACTAAATGTCATACAGCATTTATAACCAGAGGCATGTAATAAAAATATTGTTGCCTGAATACATGGGTTTATGTGCCCTCGCAGCAGGAAATGATTTGCCATCCTGGTGTCTGGCAAATTGTCACCTGTTCTCTGGCACATAAACCCATGTATTCAGGCAATATTGCACATTGACCCCGGCGAAAGTGCCGGTGGTCTAACATGGACTACCATGTTAGTTCATGGTCATATGACCATGGTCAACCTTGGTAGTTCATGGTCGACCATGTTTGTTAAATGGCACAAATTACCATGGTTGTCCATGGTCACCAACCATGGTCAACCACGGTATATCAAGGTATTTAACCATGGTTAACCATGGTTGACCATGGGCATCAAACATGGTTGACCATGTTATTAACCTTGGTCAACCATGATCACCGACCAATGGTATTTGATGGTTTTTGAAACAAAACCTTGGGTGGAAAATTGTCAGAACGGAAAAATCTTGGTATAAACCTCACCAAAACACTGCAAAACACCAGTGATGCCTGACTGGTGTCATTATAACTTGACAGACTCGCTTAAGGATCAGCAAACTTAGCCTCCATTATAGTGTCCACTGCAATAACAGCCAAGCCCTTCAGATTTATCGAAGGTCATCCTCCAACATCTTCTGAGTGTTTCCCTGAATGTTTGATGAGCAAAAGAATCCAAAATTTCTCCCAAAATCGATGTTAAAACACAGCTACTTTCCCAGTTGTTCACTGAACAGACAATCCGTTTGAAGTGAATTTTTAAGATGGCTGCTTCAAATGAGCCAATCAAATGCATTGCTTTATGACATGTGACATCATGGTAAAGGGTCAAAGGTCCAATGACAATGGACCTATGACCTTCCCTATGTTAATATCATGTTTAGAAGCAAACACTGAGTGAGACTTAGATAGTCTGAACTTCCTGCCAATTTGCAGCAGTGCTTTAATGCCCTCCATGTCAATAATTCCAAGAAATTCAGCTCGATATTTGTCCACAGTCTTCTGACATGAACAAGAACACAGCAAATTGGTCTAAGCTTCCCGGGCAACGACATTAATTCTCTCTAACAACTGTGAATGATGTCAAGAGACTCAACTATGTTAATATTGGAGTGTATATACATACAGCCTATTATCAATATGATCATCAAGAAAATTGGGCATCAATCCCGGGATATTAACTACCATGAGTCATCAAATATCATGGTCAACCATAGTTGACCATCGGTAACCATAGTCATAAATACAATCAGTCATCAAATACCATGGTCAACCATGGTAGCTGATATCCATACTCAGGTCAGCCATGATAGACCGTGGTTAACTGTGGAAGACCATAGTATTGGAATGCCTACTGTGGTCTCATATCATAGCCAACCATGGTAGTTCATGGTCAAACATCAAAAACCATCAAATACCGTGTTGACCATGGTACACCACAGTTGACATTTCGCCGGGGAAGTTCTGGGGCTCCGTTGTCTTTCACATGGGAAATTTTTGCAAATCTTGATGATTTTCTAGGGTTTGTTGGTAATATCATGGAAATAACAGGCTCTGCCCCGACCATTAACGTTTATCTATAGGCTTTGGCAAGACTGAAAGCCAAAATAAGCTTGCTCGCTAAGCCTTGTAAATTCTTGACTTTCCTCTCGCCCTGGCCATAAATGAATAATAATGGTCAGAGCATCACCCATTATTTCTATAACATTAATTACATTAATCATTAATTAATATTGTTAAAATATCTGTGATAAGGGCATTTATGTACAAGAAATTAAATTTTGGAATTTCACCAAATGCACTACATGGATTATATGTGGCCTCTGTTCATTTACCTGCCAGCCTTTCCCCTGAACCGGAAGTTTACAAGTTTCCCTGAACGCTACATGTAAACAATAATTGTAGAGCGGACTTTCAGACCTTCAGAATGAAAATGATTATCAAATCTGTGACTCCATGAAAGTTAAATATGCAATAATTTGCAAAGTTAAATATTAACTATGCACACACCGGAGTTTTTATACACCAGTTTAGCATGGAGCCAGAAATGGTATTTGTTCCTAGCTCCATGAGTGTAGGTAAGGAAACTGTGAACACACACTCATGCTTACGATCCATGATACTGTACAGCATGTAAACCATTTTACTTGACAAAAATTTCGTCAGTGCATGCACTGTCCGAACATAAAGCATACGGGCTCGGCACAGCTGCTTCCGATCCCGTGAGAACAAGCTTGATCTCACCATGGAGGTAATCTCTCCTTCTACCTCCATGATCTCACAGTGTGACCTCTATCCGTATGATACCTCCTGGCCGCTGATGCCATATCGTTTTAATCAAACATCTCTGTACAGTACACTGAATCGCCAGCGTATGTAATGCAATTCAGCTCCCGTACGTATGTACGTGTACGTGTTCCACATATGAAAAAAATCTGAGACACGAACACGAAAAAAGAACGTGTGTGACTAAGCAAGTACACTACGTAGCCCTGCGTACAGGTCTGTATTCCCGGCGTTACGGCCTCCGCCACGCCTGAGACCTGTACGCACGGCGATACTTATACAGTGAATCATCAGGTTACCTCAGCTGACGAAAGGGGTAAAACCCCCAGCTCTGCGTGGCAGCAGGGCAATGTTTTACCGGCGTTATAAGGCGGGAGGCCGTATAACCCCGGTAAAACACAGTCCTGCCACGCACAGCTATTAAATATACCCATGCCGTGAATAACCTGCGGTTTCGTGCAACGTTCACTCTTTCGATCCTCGGCGGTTCTAGCGTATGACCATATGTTGACACAACTGTCACACCACATATGATCGACTATACACCGAAATCAGTGCAATGAATATATCAAATTCAGTCAATTCGAGTATAATATGATCGAGCGTACCTCTGCGTGGCAGGGCTGTGAGTCAGTGTGTTCACCGTCCCTCCACCCATGAGGGACGGTGGTGTGTTGAACACACAGTCGACTCGTGGCACGCACGCACAGCTACTAACATATTTTAATTGGCAGTACAGAAGTACTTACGTGGGAGGATGGACTTCACAACTCGAGCAAATAAGTTATCATCAGAGCTGTTACCCTACAACGGTGAGACTTGGCTTGAGTACGATGTAGCCTATACGGCGCCGCGTTGAGTTAACTTTCGCCGAGGCCAAGGGTTTCATTCTGCATCCACAGTACCGTCACCGCGCCGACCGTGTGCGGTCAGCGAAACATAGGTCCGCTTTACACATGTATATCCTTCCATGACAAGCAATCAAGTACGCCATTCTCAGCTTTATTTCGACAATACGTCAACGAAACTGAATGTTCAAATTTTACAGAATGCTTTATACAATACAAACCAACACTTCTAACACATTAAGCTTTCAATTGTAGTGTTAATTTAGCTTCGCTACACTTCGCGACACTTGTTCTCATTTGCATACAACTTTGTATATCGCTTCTTGCACTAGATGTGAAAAAGGGCATGCTGAAAAATATTGTTTGATTTTTAAAAGAAATGCGCCCGAAGAGTGCGCCGAAAAATTTTAAACATACATATATCTCAGATATATGTATGTCTGATATATTAAAGTTTTGCACAAGGACAGGGCTCTGAAGAATATTATTATCATTAAAGTTACGTGCCTGAAGGGCGTGCCAAAAAACGAAATTGAATTATAAAATTCATGGCTAGCATGATGCATTTGATGCATTTTAGGCAAGTATGAGCCCGCGTCGAAATTTAAAAACACACTGACCTCCAATTGGGCATTTCAAAATAGGTGACCCCATCACCAAAGTAAAAAACAGGGTGACCCCATGAATCCACCGGCCTCCTAGGCCGAAGAAACTGACCAGTCCCTCATTCCTGCTAATTTTTAAAAGTATCTTGTGCGAATTATCATAACCAAGCCCTCCTCAAGTATATTTGGTCACACTGAGATAAATGTTACACCTCAATTCCAATTCGATAGTTATTTCTGCCATAGTAACGAAAAGATTAAGTGGGCCACGCCCCAAATGGAACGGCAAAATTGCACCCCGGTATATTGGAAATTGAAAAAAGGGAAATGTGCATTGTTAGAAATAGAGTTTGTCAGAGGGAAATTTGAATGGCTGCAAAAAGCCATCCTAAGGATACACACCTATACATATACAGTATACATACCTGTTTCCTACATTTCAATCTCAGCCCAAAGATTTTAAATTTAGAAATAGGCCTAAAAGTTAATAATCAAGATGATAAAACCATTTGAAAATTGACAATTAGTTCCATTTTGATTTTCTTTTTCGAAAATGCATGGTTTATTGGTTGTCAGTGCAATCTGTCCATGTCGCAATCATACCAGAGAACAAAATTATTTATTGGTCAACACACAAGAGATGATATGCATGTATCCACAGAGTGTGTTCACTTATCTTAAATCAGTGAACAATTCAAAAGCCAAATGTAACTGAAAATTAATTTTAAGAGGCTTTTGGAAAGACAGAAGGGTGCACGGAAATGACAAAGTTACATCCCAAAAGGTTCTTGCTGATACTGTGATAGATTTTTTTTTCTTCCACATTTGCTTGCCATTTTTTTTTTCATAAGTCATCTGAGGCAGAATTTGTTTTCCCTGGTTGTATTTGCTGGGAATTTTTTTTTTTTCGAAAATATTCCAGAACCCCCCCCCCAGGATATCAAATGGTCCACCCCTAACTGGTCCTTGCTTTAAAAATTTAATGCATTTACATTTATTTGTCTGTTTCTTAAATCAAAGGTCTTGCCTGTGAACATTTTTAAGGTACAAATTTACAGTTACAAAAGTCTACAACCTGTTGGTGCTTCCAAATGCTTGTCCTTTTTTTTTTATTTCCGTTTATTTGCTGATGACTCCAATCTTTTTCATACATACTCTGGTTCAGATTTTATAGACCTTACTGCTGTATCATCTTACTTAAACGACATACAATTGTGGTGTGATTCCAACAAACTAACAATAAATAGGAGTAAGACAAATTTTATTATATTTAGAGGCCCACGTAAGAAACTGAATGTCTCGGGTTCTGTTTACATCCGTGACGAGCAAATCAGAGAGGTTGATGTTGCCCCTTTTGTGGGTATTTTGTTGGATAAGCATCTCTCTTGGTCTGAACATATTGATAAGATAAATAAGATTATTCGGAAGAAATGTGGAATTTTGTACAGACTCCGATCCATTTTACTTTTACACATTTTGTTACTTTTGTACAATGCATTTATACTTCCCCACATCAACTACGACTTAGAAGTCTGGGGAAGTACATGTACGTACTCTACACGCTTAAACTGTATCTTAGCAGCCCAGAAAATGATTGTTTGCACTATGATTTTCAAATCAACCACAGACCACTCAGCTCCTTGTTTCACTCAACTTAATATTCTCAATGTTTTTAAACTCCATAAATTCCTTCTAGGTTCCTTCGTTTACAGCTTGATTCACAAGCATTCACCACATACATTATCAGATTACTTCAGTGTCAGTTGTCATGACTATAATACTAGAAATTGTCAACTTCAAAATCTACGTCCATATCATGCAATGACAAATTCAGGCCAGTTGATCTTTTTCTGGAGCAAGAGTTTGGAATGACATACCTTTTCATATAAAGTCCAAAAACTCTCTACATAACTTAAAACACACTTTTAGACAATATTTGATCAATCAGTAACATATTTCACTTTTGCCATGTAGTAATTTAGTGATCTTCTACGATATTGTAATTATTTCAGCACTTTTCTTTTATTTACTTAAAGAACTATTTGTTATTGTTATCATGAGCCCCCTTTGCTAACTGTTTTTTCAGACAAGCTACCATGACGGGGTTTGGGCTAGACTAGCTGTAAGCTATTTCCCGACTCCCCATTTACCCTCTACATTTTCTCCCTCTCGAGTTCATGTGTCATGTAATTGACTTTTTTTTTCAAATCGGGTAAATAAACAAATATTATTATTATTTGAAAAGTGTACAGACCATAAGATATGTTTTTTCATTCGAAACTGCATTACTTTTGGTGTCAAATATATCAGAAACCACAGGGTTCAACTTGCCAGACAGATACATGTAAGTCCCTGTCTTAAAATTTTTCCTCAAAAAGTTTGGGGCGACTTGCAGCGATTTCCAAGCTGTTATCCTATTGGTTGGCTGAATCTTACCAATATAATTAAAACAATACAAATAAACTCCCTAAGTTGCTGTGAATAGTGACAATCGACCAATCAGATATAACCTTGCAAACACGCTGCGAGTCAGCCGAAATTCTGCTGTTGATCCGACCCTGATTTACCAAACCAAATCATCCAAGTGTATTATTGTTGGAATAATGTTAAATGTCACAGTTAATGTCACTATAAATACACTCATAAGTTATAATATATTCCATCCTAAAATAGCAATGTTGCTGATCGATTTCAGGAGCTGAATTGTGCTTGTAATAATTTAACAAGTGGTTTATTCGGTTTTTAAAAATAAAGGAATGTGAATGAAAGATAAATTTTGCGTAGCTTGAATATAACCAGTCACAAACTGTACTGCCTGGTAATGAAATACAGTTACTGCATATTTGCAGCAATAATAGGAATCAGTCAAACAGGCAGAGACATTTCAGGAATAGCAGAAATGTACGAGTTTTCAACTTGACTGCACTGTACAAGCAGACTGGCATAAGTGCATGGCAACAAAAATACTAAGTCATGGATTGGTACATTTCTGGTATACCATGAAAGTACCAGTCTTCTACTTGACTATACAAAGTCAGGGCTCGAAATTAGCGGTAGTCCCGCGTCCACAGACTACCAACTTTTCCCTGGGGCTACCAAAATCCATGAAATGGTAGCCCACACGGACTACCAAAGACCGGGACATAAAATTCAGTCAGTACTTGGCGTGCGATGTCCAATATCTGAACTGACATACTTGAATGACAGGCACTGGAAGTGATGGTAAATGGAAACGCATTTTCATTGCATTTTGATCATAATGTATCAATGACGGGCAATATGCCTCCTCCCTACAGAAAGCCCATGGTCTATTTTTAGCACTGCTACAGTATGTCTAGTCTCGACGTACTGAGAAGGTCGTGTTAATGCAACTCTGAGAATGAAACAAGATGTCATAGATCGCCAAACTCTTGAATATCACTGTTGTCCATTAGGCCAAAAAACATCGTTTCTGGTCACCGCGTGCGTCATTTCAGAACCTGCACGTCATGGTATTTTTGGGGTTACATACTGATCAGTACAGCTATCCTTGATATCCCTGTTTGCATGTCCAAAAATGCTAAACAGAAAACTGAAGTATTATGCAGCCAGTGATAAAAGAAAATAACTGTTGCATCAATAGTGCCAAACCAGCATTTTTAAGAAACAAGATGGAAAAAACGAAAACCGCGTCACCACATCACTTTTGCTGAATGTCAAGGACCAGAAACAATTTTTTTCGAGGGGGACCTTTTACCTGTATCCTTCTGGTACAAGGTGTAAGCATTCACAACAAATGACTGGAAAATTCACTTTCATGGACAGAATCTTGAAAAATTTCTTTTTCTTTTCTTTTATCCCTCAACTAAAATATGGATGGGCTACCAGCCATTGTCACTTGGCTACCAACTTCAGAAAATGGTAGCCCGAGTAGGCTACCAGGGGAAAAAATTAATTTTGAGCCCTGATAGTAGAAGAGGTACATAATAGGTACTACCTTTTTTCCTACATACAATTAATTGGTACGGTACATGTTAGGTATACCTAATTTATACCTGATTACTGAGGTACAGCATAGGTACTAAAAATCGAGTTTGAAAATAGGTACACATCAGGTATACCAAAAAGTATACCAGAAGTGATTGAATATTACCTCAGGTATACCAAAAAATACCTAAGCTATACCTTGTCAGATGATATTTTGGTAAGGGTGTATCCAATTGTTCTGGCAAAGGCTTTTCCTTGAGTATGATATCTGAACGTCTTGACACCGTGTATGGACTTCCCAGTGCTGGAATTAATGAGACTGTACTTTAAAGCAAAGTCTGCAAGGCATGAACCAACTGAAATGGAATCTTTCTCTGGGAAGATGCACTAAACTGTACTTTGTGAAAAATATTACATAAGGAGTGTGTTTTTTTAGCAATTTGACATATATCAATAAGATTTTTGCTATCATTATACAATAAATTGCCAGACAAATTCATTCAGAGACAATACTGTTAATTTGTTTGAGTGCACAGAATTGATTATTATAAATGGATGGACATTTTGACAAGATCACAAGTTGTAGGAATCTTACAGGTATATACTTTCACTTATGTCTGTGAATCTCACATCCAATCAGACATGAATTCGTACATTTTAATGACAAAAATAAAGTTGCAAATAAAGACATTAAATACTTCTCATGACGAATAAATGTGAGAGACCAGAAATCTCATGTGCGTTTTTACCTGAAAGCATTTGTTGTTCAGGAAATTCTGGCCTGAATGTGCTCACTCTAGGTGGTGGACTCATCAATAGGGATTCCTGTAATTATACGTATCATATCATAGTTTCGCATACTTTGTACAACTTGGACACTATTAATCAGTCTCTTCCAGTTTACTCGCACTGGCGGGCATATCATCAGTATTTGCACTGCAGTGCTCTGAATAGCAAAAACATGATGACTACCTTATATTAATGAGCAATTGTGAACTGGACTACGTTTAATTGTAAACAACTAGAATCTTATAGGCAAACAAATCATCTGAAAGCTGTACTACTTCAAAAAAGAATGAAAATATCTTTTAGCATGGAAGATTTCAAAGACAGTATGAAAGAGCAAAAATAACATTTCTTAAAGTTTTGATATATTTAGACTGCGGTGTTATGTAGAATTTCTCCCCTCATGATCACGCCAGCTATTTTGAAATTAATGTCTCTTTGTTGCTTATATTTCTTCCATGTTTTTAACTAATTTAGTGCAGACCCTGTAAATTATAAATGAGGAGCTACCGGTATTTACTGTTCTCTCAAGCCTTTCACTGCCACAGAATTGTAAGGCTTGAGGGAGACCTGTTCCACAAATACACCATTCTCGCGAGCCAGAGCAATAATTTCCGCTCCGCTGACCTACGCAAAAATCAATCTCTTGACGGGTAGCGCTGAGCTGTTGCCATAAAGAGGCGCGTGGTTTATGACGATGCAAATACACCAAATTTTGACCTGTAAGCATGCAGGATCATGTCAATTAATAGCTAATTTGCATATTTGATGAATTTTTATAATTAGCGTGCTACGTCAAGAAATACCCACTCAAATTTGATAAAACATGGTACAGATGCTGACATATCAGAGCTGTACCAGTATGCAAAGACAGTTAGCAGGATTATGTCATTTAATTGCTAATTTGCATATTTTATAAATTTTTGTAATTAAGGAAATATGTCTAGAAATAGGACAGCAAATTTGATGAAACTTGGTATAGATGCTGATCTTAAAGTGTTGTAATAGCTTACAAAGACTTTCAGCAGTCTCTTGTCAATTAATAGCTAATTTGCATATTTAGTGAACTTTCCTAATTAGTTTGCCACATCCAGAAATATTTGATGAAACTCAGTACAGATGTTGATCTCAAAGTGTTGCATACACATTTTAATCATGTCATGTCAATTAATTGTGCTATGTCCAGTAATATTGCACCAAATTTGATGAAACTTGGTACAGATGTTGATCTCAAAGTGTTGAAGTAACATGCAAAGACATTAATCATACATGTCAATTAATTGTGTATTTGCATAGTTAATGAATTTTCATAATTAGGCTGATACGTCAAGAAATACTTCTTCAGATTTGTTGAAACTTGGTATAGATGTTGAGCTTATCGTGCTTTACCTGTGTATAAAGACATTAATCAGTATCATGTTAATTAATTGCTAATTTTCATATTTAATGATTTTTCATAATAAGTGTGATACGTCCAGAAATCCTGCATCAAATTTTATGAAACATGGTACAGCTATTGATCTTCCAGTAGTGAAAAACTGAATAGTGACATCCTGTTGATAAATTATTTATTGATTTATTTAATGACCTTATGTGATTAGGGTGGCAGCCCAGATTGGCTGAATAGGGAAACAATGTTTATAATGAGAGATCTATATTCTGAATGACTGCACTAAATCTGATGACACTTGCTGCAGATGTTTATCATACAAAGATTTACCAGTGAAGAAAGGTGTTTTAATTTTAGCAGCAGTATCAATAGCTAATTATAGGAAGTCTCTTCTTCACTGAACATGAGGACATTTTTGGTTCACATCTGGTGTTCTGACTTTTTTATGTCAAGAGCCAATATTACTCAGACATGCCTAGAACAGTTTCTTGCATATAATTTGAATTTTGACATTTAAAAAGCCTGGGCATGATGTACCTCTGTCAAACTTGGTAAAAGGACATAACCCTATGCCACTACTTGTTTGCAATCCAATCTAATAAGGGCATCAGTCATAGACAGGGCTTTGCTACCCGCATTCCTTGTTTCATGTGCATCATATCTACTTCAATTTTTTGTCACTTCCAGTGACAAATTCCCAATTACAAGGGGGTACTATGTCATAGTCAATGACTTGTTGACTGGTGTCTTTAATAAAATCAAAACACTGCACAATTTGTGGTCCACTTAAGCATTCCCTGGTACAGATGAGGGCATAACATGGTATGATGTTGACACTGTACAAACATAACTGTTGGTAGAAATGAATATCTAATTATATTTTTCATGTACGATAGATTTATTCTTGAATATTTCTGAATATTTGGTCAAGTTAATGGCTAAAACAGTGAGTCAAAGGCTTCCTTATTGGTGAGTTAGTCCTATTGTTCATTGGCCAATCTAATATAATTGATACTTACATGTAGAGAATATGGATCCAATACCATTGAAGTGATATTGTTAGTGTAAAAAATGGCACCAAAGTTAGATTCCAAATCAGAGTGATGTAAAACTAGAGGGTCTGGCATAGTACAGAACTCAGCTGGTCTGAAACAATCAATGGAATATTCTGATTGAACACTGTGTCATATTATTCAAAACTCCCTTATTTTGGAACACAATAAGCGTCCCTGGCCTAAGAGGTAGTTATACAATACTAAGAGATTCTTTACACAGCTTAAGCCATTAATGTGCTAACATATTCGAGTTAGGTTTTGTAAAGAACATTTCACACTTAACAAGTGACGTAGCAGCCAATATAGCTCCACTGTGGTATGTAGAGAATAAATATTTCTGAAAAGGTGGACATTTTTGATAGCTCATTTCAGTGACCAGATGAAAAATGGCAAAAATAGCCGCACAAATACACAATTGCAGATTTCATCATAATTTGAACGTATCATCCCGAAAAACATATCAACCAAAGCTATCAGATGATTAGTTTCTTGAGAATCAAATATTTGACCAAATATGGCAAAAATTGCCCCAAAAATACAAAATTGTAGATTTCATTGTAATTTCAACATATCACATTCAGTTTATTGGTAGGAACCTGTATACAAAATACCAAAGCTTTCAGACCAATACTTTTGAGAAACACATTTTTATTTATATATTATTATTATTAAAAACTTCTTTAAAGCGCACTACATATACATCTCAGCGCACTGTACATGACTGAAGAAAAAAAAATACATGACTAAAATGAGCGAAAAGATAGTTTTAAAATAAAAAGTCACAAATATCGCAAAGAAATTTGGAAAGGAAGTAAAAACAGCGTAAAATGAGTAAAATGGTTAAAAATCACAGTTGATAAAACTCAGTAAAAAGGTAAGTCTTCAAAGACATTTAAAACATTCACATTTTTTGCAGAGCGAATCTCTGATGGCGATGAATTCCAAAGGAAAGGAGCATGAACAGAAAAGGCCCTATGGCCATAGGACTTATTATACTTCCCTTTTGGCGGGACTAAACGTAGCTTTTCCATGGACGGGAGATTTCTTGCTGGAACACACAACTCAATTAAGTCGCTCAAGTACATGGGTGCAATACCATTAATAATTTTATAAGTAATTAACAGAACCTTGAATCTTATTGAAGCTTCGATTGGAAGCCAATGCTGGTCGATCAACACGGGTGTATTATGGTCAAATTTGCGTGATTGAGTGATGAGACGTGCAGCAGCATTTTGAAGTGATTGCAACTGAGAAAGCTATTCTTTTGATACTCCGTACAAGAGACTATTACAGTAGTCCAATTGGGATGTGACGAAGGCATGGATCAATGTCTCGATGGTACTTCTGTCAAGTAATTTGCGGATCTTGCTGATACGGTATAGAGAATAATATCCGTTCCTGCATAATTGGTTGATTTGGTCAGACATAAAGCAGTATTTTTTGGCCAAAAATGGCAAAATCTCCAAAATTACAAAATTGTAGATTTCATCACAATTTGAATATATCACATTTTGCTCATCCCTATATATACCTGTGTATCAAATATCAAATATGTCAGACAAGTGGTCTTGGTGAAACAAATTTTTTGACCAAAAATAGCAAAAATTGCCTTTTCTGCACAATTTGAAGAAATCTGAAATAAATCATCCCTAGGGACTATGTACCAAATATTAAAGCTATCAGACTTGTAGTTTTGAAGATTTTTAAAGAGTTTTTCACCAAAAATGACAAAAATTGACTTAAAATTATACAAATTTCACCACAATATGAACAAATCTTACTGAAGTCACCCTAATTAAACTGTATATCATATTTCAAAGCAATCAGATATGCAGTTTCAGGAAAGATTTTTTTAAAAAAACAGCAAAAAATGCAAAAAAATACAAAATATGCAAATTTCACCATGATTTGAATGTTACCCCAAGTGAACTGCATATCAAATTTCAAAGCAATCGGACTTGTGGTTTGAAGAGGAGAAGGCAATTTTGACAGATGATGGACAGACGGACGGACGATGACGACGATGGAAAATCAGCCTATTTGATAAGCTCTGGTTTTTGACAGCGGCTAAAATTCAACACGTGTGATATTTATAAAGTTTCTTTACCTGTTTGTTGGTGAATAAAAATATTTTATTCTAGGATGTGTTTTCAGCATCAGTTTAGAAATATGAAATCAATATACCATCTATTTTCTCGGTAGAAATTGACAAGAATCATACTCAACAGCAGCTATCAACCTCATAATCTTAGCAAAACAAAAGTATGAGTGTGTAGAGTTGTCCACTAACTTTACTTGTATACTAGCTTTCCTTCAAGGTTGCTTCTACTTACTTTTTTGCACTAGGCTGTAGTTCAATTAGGGCTGTATCAGCTGGTGGAAGATGTCTAGTTTGATGGAATCTTTCATATAGTCTCTTTACATCACCTGAACAATAAAAAACATACTTGTGATTTTATAATTATTATTCTGGAGCTAAACAAACCCTTTTACTGTTGTAGTTCAGCTTAAATCCATTGTAATCCATAGTGAGTGCAAACCTGTATACAGGATATTGAGAGTGATCAGGTTAAAGAATACTCACAGACCAGGAATGGTATTTGATCTGATCAAAGCCTAAGTCAGATATTTACACTTGAATTTCTAGATGATACTGGTCTCACAGACATACCAGTGACATCAGCTAACGTATGTTATCACACAATTGCAAATTTATGTCTACTGCAATGAATCAAATTAATGAATCTACAAATCATCAGTTAAGTTTGGTTAGAGTAACATGGGTCAAGAGACAAGAGACAAGTTTTCTACGATGAAATCAAATATTAAAGTCTGTAAAACTGAAGAACATTTGGTCTATTAATCGTGAATTTGTGATTGGTGATAATAGTATAAAACCAAAAACCACAATTTAGTGCTTTAATATCTGAAAAGCTATCTATTTGAAACTACTACAATATTAGATGACCAAACAAAAAAGAAGAGAGTAGTCATAAGTAAGCTCACCGATGAGGTATTCACATTGCTTTTTATAGACACAAACAACACCATACATTAACTGTGCTGACAGGTAGAGAGAAAACCTTGGTTTACCACCACGGGATTCAAAAAGCTCTGGTTCATACACTAGTACGTTGATGATGTCATCACTATAAATGAAAAATAAACACACATTGCTAATGTTTGTCTAAATAGAACTGCAAATGTTAATACAGCACACTTTATTCTTATACTGTTACCAGTAGCAACAATGAGAAGTTTGAACACTGTTATCACAGCTTCGAAGAATATCCTGGATACCTTAGGATGGAAAACTATCATTTTGTAAAGAATTCATCAGATACCTCTTTCAAAATTAAATATCGTCTTATTTTATGATCTCTTACCAAGTTCTTCTCACATTCACACTGCAATAGTCTCTCTTTTTGACTTTTTTTGCTTTGGTAGCTGCTAGCCTACAAATCAAATGTAATAGTTGTGTGCAGAGAATTAGTAAATTTCAAAGGATATTAAGATTTCCAGCATAGTTTACAAACCTTAAAACCTGGGATAATTCCCGGGGAGGGGGCACAATGACGAAACACTTTAAGGGCGTGGATAAGTAAAGCTTGCGCACGGTAAACGCAACTAATTGCGTTTGGCCTCACCTCTCCCCCGCCCCCTAACGAAAGTTTGGATCCAACAAAACTTCATCCTACAGCATACCTACAATTAGTAATTCATCGCTATGAAATCACGCCTACTCTCCAACCCAATCTTTGTTCAGCGCCAACTCGATAATGACGCTGCCAATAGAATGAAATGAATTGAAACAGTGTAACCAAATGATTGTTACGTTATTTTACACGTGCACTGAACCATGTGCATGTCAAAACATCGAAGTATCTCAATGGTCAAAAAGAATGCTGGTGATGGTGTGCCGCGATCGAGGGTTCTCCACACAGAATATCAAAACGTTCCTCTCGCCCCCCAAACTGGCATGATACATGCCGAACAATGTAGCGATATTTTGCAATTACTAAAAGTTAATTTAGCCATAGACTTAGTCTAAGTCTATGTAGTCTTGTGATGTGAAGAGAGTGTACGTCGGCACAGAGTTGCATCGGGTCAAAGAATGATGTAGCAGTGGGTCAGCTGTAGTGTTTTAGGACGGGATTTCTGCCTTTTACGGGCTGGTTTCGATTTTTTTAACCATGGGGTTAAAAACGTAAAAATCAACACCAGCCCGTAAAAGGCAGAAATCCCGCCCTAAAACAATGCAGCTATGGACCCACAGCTAAGAATGATGGTGTCCTTGGAGCGTTTCTTATGACATCTACATTACGTTCGAAACAACCACAACACAACAGTTATCGTCGTTGAATTTTGTTGGTCAACAACAACAACAACAACAACAACACCACGGCTAATAAACATAAACAACAACACCCTGATTTCTGGGTTCCCGATGGTTTTGCTGATATGTAGAGCAATTTTTTGCGCACGGGTAAATCGAAAAACAGTCAACCCCGGCCCCAAATGCTGAAGTTACGTTTGCCGTGATATTGTTTTAATAATCCACGGCCTCTTAGTGTGGGCGAGGAAAAATGGAGAAAATAAAATGATAACATCACGAAAAAACAAGTACTTGAGCTAAATGCAAAGTATAGTAAAGACTCCAGCTTTCAAGTTTTCAGGTTGCACTGTATCAAGTCTAAGATTGTTATGTCGTTGAAGGTGAAGTGCTAGTAACGTACTGCAATAATTGTAGCCCACGGGCTGTACGCAGGCTTTTTTTCTGTCATGTTGGCTGTGCTAAATGTTCTGATTCCAACAATATTAGCAAGTTGTCGAGTTATGTTTCAGTTATCACACCACATCGACGAATCATAATTTTTTTTTTACAAGAACCAAGCCTTAAATTCTTAAGTTGTATGCGAGTGACCGGAGGTATATTGAATAATCGCAATCATACCAGTCCATAATCCAATGACAGTAGGTCAGAATTCGTAAGACAATAGTTGTAAACATAGACACAAAACAGCACAGAACAGATAGTAAATAGACGGTACACAAACAAAGTCATAATCATGAAAGAAAGATATATGGACAGAATGGCATTTCGGTTGTGACATCATAGATCTCGCTTAGTTACTTTGCGCTACAGCAAGCCCGCTTCTTCCTTCGAATAATATCGATACTAGCCCTATGGCCTTCGATGGTGTCAACAAGTGTACCTACCAGACTACTCCAAACTTCCCTCTTCTCCCCAATATGTCAAAATTATAGAACATCGCCTCGATCGCAGTACTGTTGGAAAGAGTAAATAGTAGAATGTGATAAGAAAGGAAAATATTGATAAAATAATAGACGAATCATACTCAGAGGGAACGGTCTTGTATACAGCTTTCAAATAGAGCAAACGTCAAACGTTAAGTTCGATAGACAGTGATAAAGATGACAAAATCGCCCATGCAAACACACTTTAAATACCAAACTAATGCACAAACCTACCTAGAACACGACTATAACCAGTCTGCCACTATGACTTTACGCAAACAGTCTTTAAACAATAATAGCTTTACACCTCACTCATTCAGCGTGCACTGCCATTGGTTAAACACGACTCACGTGACATGTAAAAGAACGTGATGATGCCCTCTGCGAATGTGATGATGCCCTCTGCGAACTTGATGATGCCCTCTGCATTTGATATTACATGGATGACGTCATTTTACTTACTGCGCATCCTTTCTGCGCAAAACAAATTGTCGTTCGCTTGTTGTACTTTGCAGTTGACAACTTATGGCTGCAAAACGTCATGCAGAGCTGTCACCGGCACAGTTAGACGGTATTTTGATGCAAGTAAACAGCAAACGAACGAAAATGGCAACAAGGAATGCAATTTTTGTGTTCAGCGACTATGCAAGCAACAAATTTGGATACGCCACCGAGGAGATCGGCAAACTCTAGCGGCAACCCTAGACTCGGCACTGACAACATTTTACGCTGAGGTCCGGACTCGGAAGGCGAACTGTACTCGAAGAAGTCGTTGTGTTTTTGTTTCTTTGCATGTTTGCTTGTTCGGTGTAATAAAAATAATAACACATGAGAGCTTGGGCAAGATCACGATTTTTTGCCTGCCCTCGGGCTGGTGGTCATGATCGAAATATTGATGATGCCCTCGCCTACGGCTCGGGCATCATCAATATTTCGATCATGACCACCATCCCTTGGGCAGGCAATAAATCGTGATCTTGCCCTCGCTCTCATGTGTTATTATTTAAATAGCTTTCCTTTTCGGTCAACTTTTATCCAATCACAAGTTGCTATGCATCCTGTATTATCAAAGAAGCCAATCATATAAGCACTACTATAAATATGCAAATGTTCAGGGCCGAGTTACCCGAGGCAACGCGTTGAGTGACGCGACGCGACGAGCGATTTGTATGATATCGTCGCGTCGCTTCAGGGGGTCAGGCGTCGCGAAGTCGCCTAGAAGTAGAAAACCGACAGGTCGGTTTTTCAGGCGATCCGTCGTTTGGACGACTTACTTTCGTGTACACACTGCGTCGCGTCACCTGAGGAAACATGTGACCTCTACCGCTAGCCCTCCGTACGATGCTGCGTGTACATGGCCTGTGGTGGGAGGCCATTTAACGCCGGGAACACACATGATCGTATGCAGCACGGTTACGTGTGGTTCGATACAAAGCGGCCGCCGCGTAGTAATACTAGTATGCATGGAAAAAGGGGTTCTGTTCTGTGCATACATAATACATGTAATGGTAGCTGTGATATCGCAGCGGTACTTGTGGCGTATAACGAACGCGATCGGGTCATTGAGGTCATCGCCACAGTCCCGCTGCGAGCCAACGCAAAGGCTTCCTTGGCAGTTTAGGGACTAGGCTCGACTAGCGCATGGCTATATTCCTTTAGATCTCGGACAGTAACGATAAATACAATAAACTTTAAAAAAAATCAAATTGAATCAATCAATCAATAAGTAAAATAAATCAATCTATCAATCTATAAATAAATCCTAAACAATATCGACCTCTCTATTAATTCTACTTCTTCTGGCCACTTTACTGTTGATTAAGCCCACTTGATACAGTCAGAAATTCTGTTTGTACAAAGGCAAATCCAGCTCTATCTAGTATATCTGGGTTGTAAAATGGCATTGGCACCATGTGTTCAAGATTGAGATACAATGTAACATTACCGGCCATGCACTGGTCCCTGTACTAGTCTTGTTCAGACTACTTGGTATGAAAATCAGTGCAGTTGATTTCAATTTGCCCATACACACTGTCTGCACGGGGCCCGGTGATGGCAGTCCCCAGGTTGGTGGGTACCCATGCGCGTTACCAAATTCACGGTAAAGGGGGTGTTTTTCTTCAGTCATCTCGGAGATTCTAGGTCCGTGAAATCGAGAAAAAGGGGTACTTTTTCAGAGTAACCTCCGAGATTAGGGGTAGTCCTTTCATAATCTCCCTAGGACACTAAATCTAGTCTAGTCTCACTCTAGATGATTGTGTATGAATGTGACTAAAATCAGGTGAGGACAAACATTTGTGATGTATGTACATGTAGGCCCTATACAAAGTCAACCTCCAGGGTCAACCCTGGAAGTCAACATACTAACCTCCTAGATTTCGAAAATAAGGGTATGTTTTTTACAGCTAATTTATCCCAGATTTGCCACAAATAGGGGGTGTTTTTCTCAGAAATATTCTAGGAAAGGGGGTACTTTTCAAACTTGGGTAACAAGCATGGGTACCTACCAACCCGGGGACTGCCACCGCCGGGGCACGGGGACACACAAATCACAGTTGCTCAAGTTTGCGTGATTCTATAACAGTGATCTAAGAAAATTGTTTTGCCTCAATAAACTAATTACCGCGTAGAGGTTTTAAGGAATACATCTAAGTCTCATTTACAACCTTTGGCAGGGTCTGTTTTGTCTTTATACAAGTAGAATTTCTGACTGCATCAAGTAGGCTAAAGTGGCTACGGGCGTATGCTAAATCAAAGCGATGCTCGAATAGTATACATCATCATCATCATCATCATCATCATCATCATCATCATTTCATTTTTATTGTCATATTTAAGCTTAAAGGAACATAATACAATTCAAATTCCGCAGAATACATTGACAATAAGGAGCTAGGAATATAGCCATGCGCTAGTCGAGCCTAGCCCCGTGAACTCATATGAACATTGCATTATCAAAAACTAGTACGGGCTGCTGTCTAAAATGATACTTATAATTTTGTGAAGAGAAGATAGTAACTGTGACAGTAAGAAAAAGGTCGCACAAAGTTGGGTTACTGATTACAGATAGAATTCATTGAACCTTCACATTCAACCAAATACGTAAGCACATTAATACATAGCAAGACATTCTCGTAAGAGATAGTCTTTCAGGCTTTTGTGAACTTATATCTAGATGTTTGATTTTTAATAGAATTTGGTATTATGTGTTCCAGTTTTGCGCCTGTGTAAGAGATTGAAGATTGACCTGCAGATGTATACATTCTAGGCAATACCAAATTCATGTCCACCTTTTGGCGGGTATCGTAGCAATGGTTTACAATATGAAAATAATCTGATAAGTCATGAGGAATATTTTGGTGGAGTAAATCAAACATAAAAGTACAGACTAGCAACTTGTAGAGCTTATGAACATCCAAAATACGTAAATTGTAGAACAAAGGTGAAGATGGCTCTCTTAATTCAGAGAATGTTATACTGCGCTTACACATTTTCTGAGTGATATAAATTGGACCAAGACCCATACTTCTAAGCCATAGGTTACATGGGGTTGAATAAATGATACATAGAGCAAAGTGAGGATATTTTGTGGTACAACGTGTCTTAATCTAGTATTCTGGCCTTCTTTCTTATCATCGCGTTTACCTTTGCAATGTGTTGTTTCCATGTAAGGTACTCATCAATAATTACCCCGACAAATGACGCTTGGTGTCTCTGAACTAGAGATTGATTTTTCACGTACAGGTTACCATGTAAATGCAATGCTCTACGTTTTTTGATGGAAAAATACATCGTTTGTCTTATTTATGTTTAAGGTGAGCCTATTAGAATCACACCAACGTGTTACATTTCTCAAGTGATTTTCTACTGGTGAAAGTTCAATACAATTAATGTTATTAGAATATTTATGGAAAAGGTTTGAGTCGTCTGCAAATAGGCAAAAGTCAAAATAATCACTTGACTTGGGAAGATCATTAAATAATGTAAATCAGAAACTTTAGGACCAAATATTGACCCCCTGAGAGACCCCTTATGTGACAGGTAATTGAACAGAATGAATACAATCTACATACACATACGGATATCTCTGATTCAGATAGTCTGCAAACCATAGTAAAGGATTTCCTCTCACACCATAATGTAAGAGCTTTGCCAAGAGGATTTGTGGTCAATGGTATTAAAAGACTTGGAAAAATCTAAGAAGATTCCTATTTTACTATTTCCTTGGTCAATTTGTGATGTCAGGTGACTCAGTAAATTTATAAGTGACAACTGTGCACTATTTTTCTTACGAAAACCATATTGATGCTTATAAAAAAAGTCATGTTTGTTAAAATAAATTATTATTGACAGCCTTTTCCAGAATTTTGCTAATAAGAGGTAACACTGAAATGGGGCGATAATTTGCAGGAATCTCTTTTGGGCCTTTTTAAAGATGGGTACTACTCTAGCAACTTTAAGAGCATCTGGAAATTTACAATTTGCAAAAGAAAGATTGAAAATAATATGACAAAGTGGAGCTGCAATATATTCAGCAGCATGACTAAAAGCTTAGCAGAAATGTTGTCATACCCAGCTGTTTTATGCATATTTAGACCTCTTAAAAGATTGAGAACTTCAGAATCAGTTGTTGGATAGAGAAAGAAAGAAGAGTCAGAGGACTGTGACAGAAAATCTACATACGATGTACGAGTCGTTTCAATTTTGCCAGCTAATCTAGGTCCTACACTTGTGAAAAACTCATTAAATCCATTTACAATGTCTTGAGAATTATTGTAAGTTACAGGCGTGCCATCTGCTACATCAATAGTGAGATGGTCTGGTAAACATACGCTTGGTTTTCTATTGCGAGTACAAAGTAAATCATTGATAATATTCCATGTTGTTTTGGAATTGTTACGATTTTTGACGAAATGAGAAGCATAATAATCTCTCTTTGAGACTCTTAAAATACTAGTAAGTACATTCCTATATCGTTTATAACGCGCAACCTTGCTAGAATCATAACCTGATTTGATCACCTCTGCAAAATAAAGACTGCTTTTGTTGATTGAATTCTTCATTGATTTTGTAATCCAAGGTTTTCCTTTCAACACTGATTTTAGAGATCGTGGGACCATTGGACTATGTCTATTACAACATTGATTAAAAATGGAGAAAAACGTATTGTAAGCTTCATTTACCGTATACGCGGATACGAATACGATGATGCGATGCGTGCATGATGACGAATGTTGGTCGTACTGTGAATATGAGTACTCACTTTCGAGCACTTTGACAGGATTTTTACGACAGTTGTTTTCAACGCTTACGTGTTCATGACAGCATAATAATTATTATTAAATATTTATATTTCCATCTGGTGGTAAAAATATTTTTTTTTCAAGATTAAGTGTACTGTCGCTGTTCTTATATAAAATACAAAGGATGGACACAAACCGGGCACCCGAAAAAAAAAAACTGCTCTGTACGTCAATCAAGTTCAAGCGGCAACTGCATGTCATTGGACAAATGACTCATCGCCGATTGGCCCTCCCTGACACACACTCTTTTACTTTAAATTCGATTTTTTTTCTTTTAAATTAATTTTTGAGCATTCTGTTTGTACTCTTAGTATTAATGCTGCCACAGTATGTGACCTTCAATATCATTATTATTATCCCTATCTTTATTATTATTATTTACCCACTGTCTATATCTGCGGTTTGACTCCTTTCGTTCATTTATTGCAGTTTTAATTTCTTTATCAAACCATGGCCTTGTAGTACTTTTGATAATTTTCTTGACAATAGCTTTATGACAAGCAGTGACAGTATTATCTAACCAGTGTTTCCAAATTTTATCACAGGCAGTCTGTTTATTGTTTTCACTCGTAGCTAACTTGACAACATCATTAACCTTTGGTAACAGCGTCTGAATAAGCACAATGTATAGCTTATATTATACTTTACAGATCATTGTGACCGGATTCGTCGGTGTGATGTCGACATATCGCAAAAGAAATTTTGCTGTAATATTCCTCCTTCGATATTGAAACTCTAAAACTGAACCTCTGACTCATTATTCACTTGGTGTTTATCAACTCTAAAAGCAGAGTCACGTCGCACAGAATGGGAAAGGTGAGGTTCAAATAAACCATTTGCAATGTGTAATTGAAGCCCTGTGTGCCTTGGAGGCAGTTCATAAAACGGTCACGTGACGTCATTCGCCCAATACAGTGACTTGCGTTTTCTCAATAGCTAAGACGGCGTGAGAATAACACTCAACTGAGTAAAAGAGAGTTGATAAGAGAGCTCGCGAGAGAGTGTGCCACGAATTATACTGGCGCTTGGTCGTATCTGGAGTTACGGCTAATCACATCAAGCTGTTTTGAAAGACAGACAAGCACAGGAATGAAGATACGCCACAGCAAAATAGAACCGCCCCAGGGTACGGGGAAGCTGCTTTATCGAACAAGAGTATATTGAAAATGGGGGAGGTGCACTGGGGGTGCGGTCACTGTACGCATATTTACCAGCATAAATATGGACGCTGTTGATGAAACCGAAAACCTCCCATTTCCCTATAGGCCTAACTGTGTATCGGCAGTGTAGGCTGGCCATTGATTAAGAAACACCGCTTTAATTGTCAAAATTAGGTAACAATGAAATCTATAGTCTAATTCTTAAGTCTCTTTAGTGTTCTGATAGATCAATAAATTTTCATTGAGTATAAACGTCACGAAATCGATAGCCTAAAACCTTTGACATCAACAATTTTAAGATCGTTGCGTCCTGAAACTGTCACGTACAGCCCTACAAAGAATTCTAAACGTCATGTTTTTGGCAACTTTTCTCCATCCGCTAGTATTTTACAGATAAATATCCCCTGTGAAGAATGGAGCTATGGATTCGTTCATAAAATGGAGTTCATAACGATAGAAAGATGATAATAAAATCACACATATTAAAGTAAACATAAACATCGAAGGGACAGGAAATGAGTGATTGAATAAGAGAATGGAACAGATAGACGGTCAGGAAAGACGGACATACAGGTGAACGGATAGACAGGTAGACAGACAAACAGTAAGCGGGTGTACGGACGATCAGATAGATAGATAGATAAATAGATAGATGGATAGATAGATAGATAGATAGATAGATAGATAGATACATACATACATACATACATACATACATACATACATACATACATACATACATACATACACACACACAAACACACATACATACACACACACACACACACACACACACACACACATACATACATACATACATACATACATACATACATACATACATACATACATACATACATACATACATACATACATACATAGGTAGGTAGGTAGGTAGGTAGGTAGATACTATAGGCAGACAAATACGAATGCTAGATTACAGATAATAAAACATACAATTAGCAAGACTAATACAGATACAGGACATGGAAGTAGTGGACTGGGATAAATCCTCTACATATTTCCTCATCCACAGTTGACTGCCTTCCTTGTGCTCAGCGTGATCGCAGTGATAGTGGTGTTCACAGCCTGGGTGCGGACAGCTACTGCTATCAGAATGGACATGAAGATATTATATGTTATAGCCCAAACATGGGACTATGTGCCCGAGGGTAGGTGACCATTTGCTCGACGTAACGAGGGCAAATTGTCTCCTGCCCAGAGGATACATAGTCCCTGTTTTGGCTATAATGTTTTTATTACATGTCCCTCTTACACAGTTTTCACTGAAAATATTCAAATTTATTGGCAAATGATAATCAAATGCTTTTATTTCCATCTTAGACGAAAAACCGTTAAAAATGGAACGATTTTTACCATGGAATGGCATATTGATATATTTAAACTACTGTTATGCGGTTTATCATTTTTTCAGTAAATTTTCAAAAACCGGATTTCCTATGCAAAACATGAAATTTCAACATTTTTACATCCAAAAGTTGTCAAGTTGAAAATAGTTCCGGTTCACTTTCAGTCCAGTGATGACTATGCGGCCCGCGACGTCATCAACGAGTTACCATTGAATCTTATGGAGCGCGCGACGTTCGATATACGAGGCATGTAATAAACTGTGACGACGACTATGAGCCATACTCTGATGAAGACTACTTTTCAGACTCTGGCAAACATTGAAGACGATCTCCGGGGATGGCTTCACGACCTCGAAGACGAAGAATCCCCACAATTTTGATGACATGAAAGGTATGATTCCTGACAGCTTGGAAGAAGTGTTGGAAGAATTCGAGGAGTTGAAAGATATGGAAGACGGTGAATGGCAAGAATGGATCGACGACTTTATGAATGAAGGAGGTAAAGAAGAAGAATATGATAGGGAGTGGGAAGGCGAAGAAGATGGCGACGAAGCTGAAACACGTAGACGTCCAGGTATTTATCTATTTGTTTGTTAAGTATGTAAGTAGGAAATGAGTGATGGATAACTAATTATACTAATTATAGGTGAGTGTCAGTTACTTCTACTTTTTAGTCAGTCATCTAGATAAATCCTGGCTTCGACATTTGACAGTCTTCTGCCTTCTTTACCTAAATACCTAGTACGTAAGCACTAAAGCAAGTGACGTGGAATACACGTTTTCCAGCAATCGAGAGCGAAAGGCTCGAGAACAAGTGCTGAAGGCACGAAGTGCAAGCGACTGGCCGAAAAAGGCCACAACGCCAAAAGTGCATGGTTGTCGATAATAATATGGTTAGGTTGGTCGTTGGTTGAGTTAGTAACTTAAGTTATTTATTGCTTTTTTGTTCATTTAAATTGTATCTACCTCGTTATTCTTCTGGTTTTACTTTGTTCCTGCTTTGGGCGTCTCCAATTCCATGTCTCTGTTTGAGTTTAGGGCTTGTAGCTTGTCAAGATCATGACCGATGCAAATGATCGACTGAAATATTCTTGTGTAAGTAAAAGGAACTTGTTACATTTACATTTGGTTCAAGTCTTAAAGTCTATTATGCTGATATTACAGAAATCGGATATTTGACAGGGAGCTCAGAAAAGAGAAACAAGACCTGCAAAGCCAATCATCATTTTGCTCGTGATAATCGAATATTTACTTGTGTTTCTCACGATTTATTATCTTGCTTCTCATCAGAACATGAACCCAGACCAGGTGATCACCACGAGACAGATTCCAAAGAAGGTAGCCACGAGAATAGCGAAGACTGGCACGAGGGAAAAGACTGGTTTGGTTGGCATGGCAGCGATGGAGACAGCTATTAAGACAAGAAGGAGGAAGATGAGCTGAAGAGTAGCTTCCGAACAAGCATTGCTATGTTCTCTGTGACAATGATATTGGCCTTTGTCGAAGTTATCTTGGTATTCGCGGCTGCGGTGTCGGCTTAATGCGGTCTCTGTAAGACATTATCCCATGAGGTGAGTTTGTTAGTCTTGTCTTTAGGGACTGGTCAGTTTCTTCGGCCTGGGGGGGGGGGGCGGTGGATTATTTTTTGCCGACGTCAAAAAGTGGCTGACCCCCCTATTCCAAATTTTGACAACAGGGTGACCCCCCCCCCTTATTCCAAATTTCGAAAACAGGGTGACCCCCCCTGGGGCGCGACATAGGTAAATAAAAGGTGGACATAACGTCATATATATATATGTATATATATATATATATATATATATATATATATATATATATATATATATATATATATAGGTAAAATAAAAGGTGGACATGTCGATATATATATATATATATATATATGTATATATATATATATATATATATATATATATATGTATGTATTATATTTACATTTTACATACCGGTATATTTATATTTTAAATAGTCATTCTAGTTTTAATGAAATTGTTGACATGTCAGTTGTAAGATAGGACTTTCAAAGTGTCAATCTTAAAGTTTGAATACAGTACATTTTGAATGAGCTGTATTTGAATGAGCTGTGAATGTATTTCACACTTTCTATGCTTAACCAGATGTCCTGAACTGTTGTACAGAAATGGATGTCAATCATTAATATCAAAGAGGAAAAAGCAGTGAATCAAAAACTTTGATGGGTGTTAAGACTTGCTAACCATCCAATTAGATTTCCTGAGGAGCCATAGAGAGCTTTTTAGCCAAATCTGATTTGTACAGTGTCTGAGAGGATCTTTTCCTGTAACATTGAAACCATAAAAGCACAGCTAATAATGACAAAACTGCCTTTTTTTAACTGTTATTTTGTTCATAAAAAAGCATCTTTCTACAGAAAACCTGTGAAACAAAGGAAAATAATTGCATCAATGAGAAGGAAAGATATCTTGTCATTTTTCTATCTCTAAAATAAGTCACTGTATCAAATATATATATTGTGAAATATTTGTGCAAGTTGCTTCTCATACTGAATTCTCATAGAGAGAACAGAATTTGTCATCCTTTTCATATGAAATGCAGATTTCATAATGGTACACTTTCACTTAGCAAACATCAAGATATCTCTGATTTATTCAAGTATGGCGCCCGAAGGGCGCGCCGAAAAATATGAAACATCCTGATATCTCTGATATATATGCCTGGTATATTAAAGTCATGCACCTGAAGGGCATGCTGAAAAATGTCTGATATATTAAAGTAATGCGCTTGAAGAGCACGCTGAAAAATATTGAACATACAGATATCTCTGATGTATGTATGCTTGATATGTTAAAGTTGGGCGTGCTGAAAAATATGACTGATTATTATAGTTACGCGCCCGAAGGGCGCGCCGAAAATACTACTGAATGATGAAATTTGTGGCTGACACTAGCATTTTAGGCAATGATGAGCCTGTGTCAAAATTCAAAAACACACTGACCCCCCTATTGGGCATTTCAAAAACATGGTGACCCCCCTATCACCAAAGTCAAAAACAGGGTGACCCCCCCCCATGAATCCACCGCCCCCCCCGACTGAAGAAACTGACCAGTCCCTTACAGATAACGGAGTAGACAGAATAAGTTGAGAATAGATAGTACCGGAAAATCTTATTTTCCAAGTTTTCATTTTTTTTGTTTGTGCATTACTTGTAAACTATGACCTCAGCGGTTGTATTTTGTTTGTATAAAAAGTGGGAAATTTCCGATTATATCATATGTTACCATGACAATAAGTGTTCGTTTTCAAAGAAACTTTTTTACATGTTATTGACTCAAGTGACTTGATATTCTTTTCCGGATAGAGAATTGCGAAAGGGGGAAGAAGGGGGTGAAAAGGAGATAGCTTCAGTGTATTTTCGGCGATGATGTCACGTATACGTCAATTCAGAACCTCTATGTTTGCTTCTTGGCACAGGCTCCTCAACAGGTGGTTGTCCTACAACCCGGACAGAAGATTATGCCGGGAGCCGACGGTCAGTTCGTGCTGAACAACGCAGGTGAGTGATCAACTCCGCAATGTGCATTTTTAGAACACTGGCTGAGTGCCAGACGTAATTATCTAGTCTGAGTTCTCATAGGTTTGACCAAGATGGTGTTGAATGACTTCTACAATGCAGCTTACATAGTCGCAAACAAAGTCTGGACATATTATCCTTTACATTTTGACGTTTACCATTCGCGGATTCCATGTTTAGAATTTACAGAAAGATGTTTTCCCTATAATTGCGATAACATACCGAGGGTACCATTACGACAAAGGGCTCGCTGGTTGCCTTCCGTTTCTTTGGAAATAAATCCAGCAAGGCCTGGTGCGCATGCTCGTGTATGTGTATGTGTAAGGCATCTGGCACTGAACAGGTCTTAACGAAATTACAGTCGGAATTCAAAAGATGATGACGTCATTAATGCATTATCTCTTATTGATTGCATGAATTATTTAGCTCGTTCATAACAAATTTTTAATTTTTTGCAAGAATGGGTGAATAATCCTATGCGTTAATTTGTAATATTCTCAATTTATTTTCACTTTGTCTAACTTGAAAGCTCACTTTAGGTAATTACTCAGAACCAGCAGCCTGTTAAATCAATCGACAAACTCACGGAATCATGCTTGTTACGCTTTGGATTACTTAGATATGTTATTTAAAAATCTTCGTTGTTGATGATATACATTGATTGGGAAGCTGCAACTACAGCATCCGGTAAAACTATCTAAAATAATTATTGAAAATGGTACACCTGCCTGAAAATAGGATAATTTTATACAACACGATTGGAACAAATTTGGGATAATTGGATTTTCATATTTTTAAGATTTCTCAAAAGTGTTAGGTGCTCTAAGCTTATAGCTGATTGTTGCAATATTACAAATTACTCATAAAAACAAGTGTGTAACTTAAAAAGGAAAGCAGATGAGCTTACATTTACAGATCAAACAGACATTATTTCACTATCCAATTAACCCAAATTAGTTCCAGTTGTGTTATACCTTCTTAATCCATGTAGCAAATATAGCCTGATATTGTTAAATGCAATTTTGGTAAAACTGAGGTCCATTTTTATATTACATCGTTATGTAACGGATTATTTCCAATTCTGAATTGCTAATGATCTATCTTTGAAATAATAACTGTTAGTGTCGAAAAGCTTTTCATTTGGTCGATGCAAATCAAAAATTGTAATGTTTTTCAATCATTTCGCCTCCAGGCCAGGAAGTCGGCACTTACCATAGTACCAACCCAGCTATGCTATCTACTGACTTCACCCCGTCGACCAATCCGGCATTAACAGTGAAGCCCAGTGGACTATCCCATGGGCGACTCCCACCTTTGGCCACAACCCCTACCTACGAAGAGGCCGTTGCACTACCTCCTAAAGAGGACTTGGCACCTGGGTACCACGAAGCCGAAGAGCTTCCCACTAAAATCAGTCTGTAACGTGGCTACCCTGTCCTAGACACCTGGGTTAGCAGCCACAGTTGTTTGCCGTGATAAGCACAGTGAATTTAAGTGAACATTTCAGTGGAAAATGTGTGTTTCTACGGTAGAATTGTAGGTAGAGGAATGTACGTTTCGGCTGTGTGAATTGATATTTTTAAATAGATATTATATATTATACGCGATTATATTTTCAGTTTGTAAATCTATGTGATCAGTGTCTAATTCATATGTTGTTTTATCCCTATCGACATTAATCAGAAGCTATCCTCTTTTCTATTCCGATCTTAACAGATGGTTTTTCCCTCATAACGACCATTTTCAGTGTCAATCTACAGACCATGTAAAGAATAAACCAAAGAAATTGGAATTTGGATTGAGGCACAGGTCTCGATTTCAATTTGACGATCATACAAATTTCAAGACACTTTAAAAGATTATTTACAGTTCGACGACAATTTTAACGTTCGGTACAACGCTGTGATAAACTGAAGTATTACACTAAACAAAAGATTCAATATATATATATCTCTAAAGTAATGCAGTTTCTTTCAGCGAAGTATTTCGAAGAAGTATTATTGTTTTACAGTTTAGTACAGGATCGTCACCGCTCATGAAAAATAACGAGCACACAATTATAACTTTCTGTATATTTTTATTTCTCAGTGGACATTTACAAATGATGTGATGGGTTTGGTAGTATCACAGTGTTTAAAACGATTCATTATTAGATGCATTTTATATATATTACAAATTCCAGGAGACCGAAGTGAAATTGCCGATTCCTCTAAAATGCTAATTTCCAGCTTTCATTCTGCTTTTTTATTATTTCCTTTGAATAAATTACATTTTGGCATGGTTTACTTGAGATTTACGGATTCCAATAGAAATATATAGAAGTTGCATGTAGCAATCCTGCACCGCCGTACGCACACCAATTATAGGTCACAAGACAAGACATGTGACAGTCGGTCAGCATTACGGAAGAGCAGCTTGTATGCTTTACTGGAAATTGTGAAGTCGAGAATGATTACTTATTGTCAGATGCGATGACTTTATAAGACTTTCTTCGAATCGGATCACACGTAGCGAATGCAATGTCAAATCTGTGAAATCAAGGCACTGTAAAGTTAAGTGTTAAAGGATAGAACACCAATTAAACGCCTTTTTGTAACACTTTTTGAACGCCTGTAGACGTTCAGAAATTTAACACTACGTGTTCAACCAACGTTCAATTTTGAACACACGTGTGCAGATTTGAATGCTACGTGTTCATCAGACATTATATTGAACGCCATATGTTCCATATCTGAACACACGTGCACAGGAAATGTGTTCAAAAATTGAACGCTTTTACGCGTTCAAAGGGCTGTAACACTTTTTGAACGCATGGACGCCGTTCAACAATAAGTGTGTTACAGGCTAGAAAAAATGGTGCGCGCTTGTTGAACACCTTTAATTTGGGGCGTTCACGGGGTGTTCAAGCCTTGAAATAACATTACAGACCATTGATATCCAGTAAAATTATTTATTCTAAAAATACACGAAACATTTCTAGAATGAAATACAATAATTTACTGTAAAATGGGCTAATAAACATCGCAACTTTGTATGTAAAGTTGTCAGAAGAAAAAACCAACAGTGTTAACACCTTCCTATCAAAAACATAAGCAATAAAAATCACCATATTGTGGATTACGTTTTATGTTCATACTTGTTTAAAATGTACAAAAATCATCTGAAAAGCTCAAAATTTGGCATACTTATTGTGTTGAAAAGTGCATACCCCATTTTGTAAGATGGTTTCTTAAAGACATTTCCTCTTGTATAGACAATTGTAAATTTGAAGAAAAAAGGAGTTAGTCAAGGCTTCTCTAGAGCACATGGTATATATGGTATATCCACACTAAAGTAAACACAACATGTTAAGTTGTCAAAGTGTCACAGTAAGGCACAACATGCAGAAAGTGGGGAAAGTGGGTCCTTGGCAGGGTAAAACCTATTTCCTTGTCCAACAAAGTCCTTCATAAATAAAAAGGTTTGTTTGTTTGTAATATCTTTAAATAAACCCTGAAATAATTGGTGACATTTCAAAAATATACTTGACAGAAATTTAAAACATATTCGTAAAGACCTTTCGAATTCTGGTGTACCCTGCTATTAATTTTTATACATTTTTTTTTACCAAAATGGTAAAAATCACCCTTAAACTGAAAAAAATGTACATTTTATCATAACTTGAATATATCACATTCTGGTAATCCCTAATGTCTTAAAAATGTGTGAAATGTCTTTAATGTCCTAAAAATACAAAGTTGCAAATTTCTGCATAATTTGAACAATCTGAAAAAGCTATCAGTAGAGATCTAAGCTTATGTCTTAAATATCAAAGCTAACCGATTAGCAGTTTTGAAAAAATTTTTTAAAGATATTTTTGACCAAAAATGACAAAACTTGCCAGTAAATATAAAAAATTGAATATTTCATCACACCTAGCACAAATTTGACTAAGGTCATTTTTAGGGACATGTTTACCAAATATTGAAGACGTGAGTAAAAGAGAAGAAGATTTTTCCAAAAAATAGCCAAATTTGCCTCAGAAATAAATTGCATATTTCAGCATAATTTGAACATATCTGATGAGGGTAATCCCTTGGGACCTGTAATCCAAATATGAAAGGATTCGTACAGGTTGTTTTGAAGAAAAACCTCTGGATGTACAAATTTGAGGATAATGCTGACACATCCACCTATTTAACTGACAGCAAAGCTAAAAACCAGTTGCTAAGTACAAGAGACGTGTTGAGCTACAATACAAAATAATCTACGGTTTGGTAGCAGGCTATGATCAACTAAATGTTACAAGGGCATAAGCTTTCAAAGATCATAGCATGCTACCAAAGCTTAGATTAATTCAGAACAAAAATACAGAAATTTATCAAAATTCAGTTACTGACCCTTGGAAGTTTAAATGTACATTACAGATGAACTGAGGTTCTCACACTTGTTTCCAGACAGCTACTGTACACTCATCTTCTTCATTATCTGTATCACCAGCTTCTGTGACAACTCTTCCATTTTCAGTTAAATCCGACTTTTTACATCCTGAAAAATGCAACAATAGGTAATATGGCGAGATGAAACTTTAAATGAAAGACAAGGGACTGATTAGGTTAAGGAAAAGGGGAGACTTCATATACAGTGCCTCTCTTCAATACTGTTACAAAATATTTGCTGCTTCTTGTCATCAACTGATTAAAATAAAAAAGCCAAACTCTCATATGCTGAAACAATACAATGTATACTCTACGATGTTTACCTGATGTTTACATGCGATTGTGTCTACTAAAAGACATGTGTTAGCTGTGATTACGCAGCAGCACTATGCAAGGCGTATCGATCGCGCTCAGGTCAAGGGTTATCGCTACAGTCGTGTTGCTATGACCATTGACCCGAGTGAGATCGATCGATAGGCCATGGCCAAAAGTACCACTGCGTATTCACAGCCAGTTGTTGGTATACCAGCCATGAAAGAAAAAAAGGTTTCTTCACGTAGTTAAGCTATTTCAAGGTACAATACAATTAATTTCAAAGGACGATAATATAGGTGCTTCAAAAATCTAATAGCTTTCACTATTTTGGAGAGGAAACTTACCCTTTCTGGTCTTGCTTCCGCACGATCACGACTTCAGACAAGAAAAATGTCGCAACTTCCGTTTGGATGCATCATGGGATGGGAAAAGACACCAAACTTGAACACCAAGTGTTTAGAAGTAGAACGCTTCTTGCACGCCGATGTTAAAATTAAAACGTTCATGGTGGTTTTCTGATTTTCTTTTCTAATTTTTAAACTTTCAATCCGTAATAAACGTGTGAAATTATTTTGTATACTTCCTTTTTAGAAAAAACATGCTTTCAGCAATTGCAGGCCGGAAATATTTTCACTTAGTGTGAAATTCGTTACACCGAAATCCGTGTACGTTTACGGACAGTGAAGCAATAGTAAATTTAATATAGCCATTGTAAAGTAAAAAACACAAAAGACTGTTAATTGTTTCACAGTATTGTAAATTTCTATGATGCTGAGTTTTTGAACACTTGAAGGAGATCGTTGTTAACACATAGTGTTAAACCGGTAACTCTCGGTAGGGCCCTACCGAGAAAAATCGATAAAAATGGGCGGAGCAAAACATAACTAATATGGTTTCTTTGTGAACAAAAAGTAGCAAATTAAAACAGCTGGTTGAACACCTCCAAAAATAGATCGTGCACGCCACATAATGTAAACATTGACTGCACGGTGACTTTACGTATACTATTTTCACCCAATTTTACGGTTTACTTTCCATACGATACATCCACTCATTTCCCCAATAGGTTTGTCTTGAACATAGACTTTTTCGAAGTCTTACTGGAGCAGAGGTTCGGCGCGGCGTCGCTTCGGATTTGTACAAACCGTGATGACGTTGCCAGGCGATCGATCGACACTCCTTAGTTCTCATGCTTCATGGTATACGTTTCTCGTCCGAAAACGAAGCGTTTGTCATTGTATTCAGCGCGTTTTTGAATGATTCAACATAATGCATATCATGACAGTGGCAATAGCTATCCGCATCTTTGTATACGGGTAAACGATGCAGAAATCGTAGAAAATGTAGTTTTCTGCCACGGGATCTATTATCGGGGTTTTCCTTGGCTCAGTCATAGTATAGTGTACATCACTCTTGCAGGGAGTCTTGATTGAAGCACCGTTTTGTCCAAACGCCGTCCTAGAAATGCCGCATTTCAGGAAAGAACGGGAAAAAATCAAAACAGTTCTGAAAGAACAGCAAATTCGCCTACTAGATGTCCAAATTTATCGAGTGTGGTTATTTCAATGGACGACGGACACTTACCACAATGCTCAACGGCCAAGTCGTCTACCAAATTTTGTAGAGCTTTTGTCTTACAAACAATCATTTCCTCATTCGACCATAGTTCAGCGAGGCAGGGCTCTGTCTCCATTATAAAACGTAGTTTTCCACAGTTCTTGGATGGTAGTTGTAGTTTCCTTTTCAAAAATTTCGTTGTCTCATGAACTCGGCGCTGTCGCGGATGGGAGGGTACCGACGACTATTCCCCCGGCTTCGATTACAAGTTTTATGGTGACCGAAATGAAATGTGGTGTCGATTTGTTGTCTTATGATTATTTCAAAAAGCTTCTGAAAAATACTTATTTTAGAAATCAAAGCTTTTAATATTTAATCACCAAAAATAAAATCAGAATAAAGTGATTTCATGAATTCTCGGAGCATTCGTTTCAATGTTCATCCCTCCTTATAAAATGGTGAGTTCTAGTATTTCGCTACTTTGAACGATCCCGCCCAAAATCGAGTGCACTGCACTTCTGCACTCTCAGCACGCAGTCGCGATACTAGTTCATTACAAACGCGTGGGGTAGTCAGAGTCAGACTGCTAATCACACTATGTCAGCTAGCTTTATGAAGGTAGCGGTCACTGATGAGCACTAGAGGTAGCCTCGGGAACTTTCTTTGCCAGGAATGAATTGGAGCTAGCTGTGATGGGGATCGAGCGCGGACATTTGAGTGCAACTTATGGGACTGATTAGTACGGTGACCTCAGCTGCCGCCGGCGACGTTTGTCAACTCGACGTCTGATCACTGAGATCAGCATAAGTGACCCAGCAGTGACGACCGAATATGCCGAAGGCGATTGCAGGCGTAAAAAAAATCCCGGTTTTGTCAGCACATTGAAGGCACTTGTTTTTTGAATTTTGACTTTGTTCGCTTAGTGTTACATAGGCATGCACGGCTTTAGATCGGGAAAGAAAATGTATATCACTTTTGGAAACAGCTAAGCGATAGTTACGCATATCGTATTGCGATGATTGCGCTTTCAACAGTACGTTGACTAGAGGGTAAAACTTGAAATTTGAAAAGAAGACAGAAGATGTACAGACAGTGTAGTAAAAGTGAAAGATCATGCCAGAATTTGTGCTGGTACTTGTCCGTGGTCTCAACCCGAACATACCAGACGTACTTTATGCCGGGCATGAATGACAGTATAGGCCTTCCTGTCTGTAAAATGTACGGCTCAGGTAGACCAACATAAATGAAAACGGTCCTTTTCAGGACCAACAAATTTTCCAAAAAGAGAACTACCGAATCAAATGTGTTTGCATGTATTTGTTATACACAGTGTGTGTGCGTTTGTATCTTTCGGTACGCTCCGAGTATTTGGTGTTTTCCCCGCCTTGAACAATCAACGCTAGTACGGAAAAAGTAAACAAGGTATCGCTAATGACTCATTTGCAATTTGCATATCATGTCAATCATGCGGATTCAAACTGAACATCGAACGTTATACCGGCGATATTACCGGCAAATATTTTATCCTTTTTCTGGTTCCAGACGTCATTTCAAATTTAATTTCGTCAGAAACCAAGTATATTGTGCTCCAAATACTTATACACATATCCCTCAATTTCCAAGAAAAAATTAATCGGTAGATTTCTAAATTAACGGTTTTTATGGACGGCGTCCAGAGCGTACCGAGTACGTTTGAATATCCCACCATTATGACCACTCTCGTAGGTTCTCGCGCTTTTATACGGGAGTTGGGGCTTTAAGGTTTAGAACATCATTGTTAATATTATGAACACCAGTGTTAACAATATGAACACCAGCCGTTCAAATTTGAACACCGACATGTACATTTTGAACGCGTAAAGACGCGTCTAGCGTCCGCTATTTTTACAGTGAAGGGTTTGTATACTGTATAATTCACATATGGAGTCGATCTAACGTGATTATAAAAAGTGACCTTGATTTTCATTTGATCTTCTTGTATTCCTGAACATATACTTGTCAATAAAAGTCCTGTTGTTCTCTCAAAGTGTGGTTTTTAAGTCTTTGAATGGAGAACTTTGAATTCAAAAAACAGACATTTCGATTTTAGTATATTATACTTTAAGAAATCCTTAATTTTCAATGGTCTGTTTTCCTGAAGAATAACTGGGTAAATTCAATCCGCGATATTTTATTTACTTCCATGCATTGTCTATTAAACGTTGAAATAGTCGTATCAACAATACAGGCTTTATGATGATTTATTATTGCTTGCGGCCAATTTAATCAAAGGATGGAATTTTTCATCTTTGAAATAGTTAAAGGTTAAAGGGAAAAGGGAAAGACCGCGAAATCCACAACGGATTAGTTTCTCAGTATTGCTGCTTTTGTGAGAGGTATTCATATAAGTGGAAGCTGAAGGAAAGTGAGGAATTTAGGAAAATTGATGCAAGATAAAACATTTTCAGAAAAACAAAAAACAAAACATGCCAAATCATTGATGGAGAAATGTGGGCTGTCATCCTGACAACTCCTTTATCGAATTCAAAGGTTCATCGCATCGCCAGAGGGTGTAAACTGAAATCAATAGCCAAGACGTTCATTTTATACCTGCATCGCTAACGCTACAGAGCGATTTGTGTGAACCTGTGCGAAAGTGAGCAAACAAAGAGCTAGTTAGTGATTTAGAAAAGATGTATACCACAATTATATGTAAAAATCTAGTCACATAAAACAATTTTTGAAAAAGAAGAGTCAAGGGAATCCATGATGTAGCTCGTTTGATTAATGTTGTGATCTGACCCCATCCCCGACAAAAACCGAACGGTTCACACGAGGCCAAATCTTTGCAGCGCCACCACAGGTAAAACAGAGATATATATATATATATATATATATATATATATATATATATATATATATATATATATATATATATATATATATATATATATATATATATATATATATATATATATATATATATATATATATATATATATATATATATATATATATATGTTGTATGAAAGTCAGGCAGCTGAAGGGCATGCTGAAAAATATCGTTAAAATATTGTTTGATATTTTAAAGAAATGCGCCCGAAGGGCACGCCGAAAAATTTTAATCATACAGATATCTCAGATTTATGTATGTCTGATATATTAAAGTTTTGCACTAGGACGGGGCTCTGAAAAATATGTCTTATTATCATTAAAGTATCAGTTTGGCACAGATTTGTAAAGGGCATTTTGATAAAGGCAATATGAGTTTAGACATTGTAATTTTTCTTGTCATTTATTCTTGTCATGCGGCACTTACCAGCTAATACAGATGAAGTGATAATTAAATTGAATACACTTTCGCAGTCTTTATCCTCTTAGTTTTTGTGTCACTGGACATGCAGTGATGATCTAACATGTGAACAAAAATGTAATTCTTGTCATAGTAATAGCCTCTTTCTTCTGGTTAGTTTGAGAAATGAAAAGGTAGACAAAATTAATTTCACATAACCACATTTTCAAGGGAAATTGTACAAACAAGTACTACATGATGGGCAAAGTAATTTGAACGGAAGGAAGGGAAAGTATAAATGAATAAAAATGAGGTATTCCAAGGAACAGCTCTATTATACCAAACACTATAACATTATATGCAAAAAACATTTTTTATTAGAGTAAGATTATAAGGACCTCGAACTTGTGACAGCAAAGTCCTAAATACAACACATCCTAACATTAGTGACATAAAATGTGACAACAAAGTCCTAAATACAACACATTCTAACATTAGTGACATAAAATGTGACAGCAAAGTCCTAAATACATCACATCCTAACATTAGTGACATAAAATGTGACAGCAAAGTCCTAAATACAACACATCCTAACATTAGTAACATAAATGTGACAGCAAAGTCCTAAATACAACACATCCTAACATTAGTGACATAAAATGTGACAACAAAGTCCTAAATACAACACATCCTAACATTAGTGACATAAAATGTGACAACAAAGTCCTAAATACAACACATCCTAACATTAGTGACATAAATGTGACAGCAAAGTCCTAAATACAACACATCCTAACATTAGTGACATAAAATGTGACAGCAAAGTCCTAAATACAACACATCCTAACATTAGTGACATAAAATGTGACAGCAAAGTCCTAAATACAACACATCCTAACATTAGTGACATAAAATGTGACAACAAAGTCCTAAATACAACACATCCTAACATTAGTGACATAAAATGTGACAGCAAAGTCCTAAATACAACACATCCTAATATTAGTGACATAAAATGTGACAGCAAAGTCCTAAATACAACACATCCTAACATTAGTGACATAAAATGTGACAGCAAAGTCCTAAACACAATACATCCTAATATCAGTGACATAAAATGTGACAGCAAAGTCCTAAATACATCACATCCTAACATTAGTGACATAAAATGTGACAGCAAAGTCCTAAACACAATACATCCTAATATCAGTGACATAAAATGTGACAGCAAAGTCCTAAATACAACACATCCTAACATTACTGACATAAAATGTGACAGCAAAGTCCTAAACACAATACATCCTAATATCAGTGACATAAAATGTGACAGCAAAGTCCTAAATACAACACATCCTAACATTAGTGACATAAAATGTGACAACAAAGTCCTAAATACAACACATCCTAACATTAGTGACATAAATGTGACAGCAAAGTCCTAAATACAACACATCCTAACATTAGTGACATAAAATGTGACAACAAAGTCCTAAATACAACACATCCTAACATTAGTGACATAAAATGTGACAGCAAAGTCCTAAATACAACACATCCTAACATTAGTGACATAAAATGTGACAACAAAGTCCTAAATACAACACATCCTAACATTAGTGACATAAAATGTGACAACAAAGTCCTAAATACAACACATCCTAATATTAGTGACATAAAATGTGACAGCAAAGTCCTAAATACATCACATCCTAACATTAGTGACATAAAATGTGACAGCAAAGTCCTAAACACAATACATCCTAATATCAGTGACATAAAATGTGACAGCAAAGTCCTAAATACATCACATCCTAACATTAGTGACATAAAATGTGACAGCAAAGTCCTAAACACAATACATCCTAATATCAGTGACATAAAATGTGACAGCAAAGTCCTAAATACAACACATCCTAACATTAGTGACATAAAATGTGACAACAAAGTCCTAAATACAACACATCCTAACATTAGTGACATAAATGTGACAGCAAAGTCCTAAATACAACACATCCTAACATTAGTGACATAAAATGTGACAGCAAAGTCCTAAATACAACACATCCTAACATTAGTGACATAAAATGTGACAGCAAAGTCCTAAATACAACACATCCTAATATTAGTGACATAAAATGTGACAGCAAAGTCCTAAATACATCACATCCTAACATTAGTGACATAAAATGTGACAGCAAAGTCCTAAACACAATACATCCTAATATCAGTGACATAAAATGTGACAGCAAAGTCCTAAATACATCACATCCTAACATTAGTGACATAAAATGTGACAGCAAAGTCCTAAATACATCACATCCTACCATTAGTGACATAAAATGTCGTTCTGTACAGTTAAGCTATAGCATCTGCAGGTACCTAGTGGACACGACAGTGTAAAGCAAGGCCTTAATAGTGAGAATTAACTTTTACATTACTATTATCTTTTGAATTTCTGCACTAAATTTCTTTAATTACAGGTACGATGGAAATCTAATTCATTGCTATGAACAGACATGGGGCCGTAAGATAGTTTATACTAGATTTTGAGTAGATGCCAGAGTAGGGAGCTCATACCGACCATGCTAACCTTCTTTACCGTCATTTCTTGTAAAGATCCTAAAGTTCCCGCGCCTGTTCAAACATCTTTACCCTACATAATTTTTTATAACCCGTTTTACAACGTAATTTCTGATCTAGTTTCCCTGAGTGCTCTGTTAAGTTCACGACATCAGTTTGTAGCCACACAAAGTCTTGAATGTTGCAAATCACATATATACGACCTTTCTTTTCTATTTTCCTTTCACCCTATATCACAATACATGAATGAATAAGCGAACACAAACAAAAAATGTCTGAGTTCAAATAAAAAAAACCCCACATAACTAAATATATAAGAGGCTGTTGAGACTTTTCTGGTGTTCCAGTTTCGTCACTCTTTTCTGACCAACACTTTTATGTTGGAGAATACTCTGCCTATAGATTCAAATAGCGGATCTAGGAAGCAACCAATCAAAATTTGCCAAAGTTTTTGGAACCATTGGATAACAATTAGCCAGGCCTTGGTGCACGGTACCACATACCACACATGCCAGAATGTCAAACAGGCGAACTCAATACCTGCAATAAAAATTAATATCATGTGATATAATCAAATGATTTAATCTCTCTAGGCAATTTAGTGCAAGTACTATGTTTGTTACGTTCTGTGTGTTATCTTTTGGCGAGTTAGTGTGTTAGTATGTTTATAATTTTATGTGTAGAATATAGAAATGTACAAACTTATACGTCAATACATACATACATATATATATATATATATATATATATATATATATATATATATATATATATATATATATATATATATATATATATATATATATATATATATATATATATATATATATATATATAAGCTTGTGATTTCAAGATCACGTGGAGTAGAGTGCTCGATACCGAAGCAGAGCTAGATAAATTACTGTTTTTACCAGTATAAACCACTTTATATTCCCACCGCACACTTGTTTTGTACAGTCAGCAAAGGCTGGCTACACTCGTCGGGTAGTTGTATCTGATACAACCACCCGACGAGTGTACGCAAATCGTTCCGTATCAAAAAGTATGAGAACTGTACTGAACTATCAAAGTGTATTCGTTGTCTTAAGAACAAGCATCAGGGCATCAAGTTGACCTATCGAGTTTCAAGATAGCCCATCGTCATTATTATCCGAACTAAATATGGTTTAAAGAAAACATTAAATAAGTCTAGAATGAGTTTATCTTATTGCTGTGCAATAAAATCGTACTTAAACTATATAAAGATTGTCCAACTTTTTCAGCCAAATTTGTCATTGTGTAACTGTGTTTTGATTCAATTGTCATTGGGTCCAAGGTAAGTGTAGGTCTTAACCGATTTGATGGATGATAAATCTTTGTTTATGGCAAACAGAATTGCAGCTAATTTGGGAGAATTGGATCTTTTAACTGTTCAGATTTATCAAAAAATTTAAGTACAATATATAGCTTTAAATTGCAATATTACCTATAAAAACAAGTGTATTGCACAAAAGAACAGCAGATAAAACCAACATTAATACACTGTCCAATTATCCCAAATTAGTTCTAATCGTGTTGACACCAGATTTACTATAATGACCGTGTTTCCGTTAACCCAACCGAACCTAAAAAGACCCCATTTTAAAAAAATATTCTCTAAATTTAAGAGTATTTTTTGACTCTCAGCCCACAGCAAGAAATTTTTTGTAAATTCCTCCGACATACCTACCCTAATTTTCGGAGACATGTAAACACACATATTGCTTTACTTGGCGTAGGTAAGATTCTATTTATTTTGTAGCTGTTTTTATTTTGTAATTCTGCAGTGACAAGTACTTCCTTCACAACATGTTTTCAATTTACTCGAATGGAACTAATTTGGGATAATTGAATTTTAATATTTTGCAAATTTCTCAAAAGTGTTGTGTGTCATATACCTGAATGTTGCAATATCGCAAATTACTTATAAAACAAGTGTGTAATGTAAAATGAAAAGCAGATGAGATAACATTTTTAGATTAAATCGTCATTACTTCACCATCCAATTATCCCAAATTATTTCCAATCGTGTTAATTGGATACTTGAGTTGTTTTATCACGAAATAACTGTGAGTTAAAATGCCATCAGTATTGAACCGACTGCTCACAATTTCTCTTTGAGGACTTAACTGAACTATTTATCGATGGCAATATTCCACATATTAGTAGATAATTTTGATGCACTCATATTAGATAGATCAGGTACATATAAATAATATTACTAACGTCTCAAAAGAAACAGCTTCAGCCGCTCGAGATCAGATATATTCTGATGAATGGTATCAATCAATGCTGAGTCTTTTTCCAAAATTGTGGCCAACTATTGCACAATAAATCAGATAATTAAAAGACTTGATATGAGTTTGTGATTTTCTCAGTAGCTTTCTTCTAAGGCTCATTTTTTGTAATTCTTTCACTTTTTGCAGTCGCTCACAGCTGGTGGTATTTAATCTAAGTTCTCCGTATTCCAAGCTAACATTGACATCTGTCTGCTGTACTTTCAACCACAGCCCTGCTCGGCGGCCAAGCAACATTACTAGTTAGCGCTCTTTCAACACATCCTAAGCAGATTTAACAATGAGAAAACAGAATGTTCCGTTTTAATTTGTTCAAAAGTATTTTTGCAATTAAAAGCAGCCAACAAACAACCTTCCCCTCTGTAAGTGTGTTTGCTGAATAAAATCGAGTACACGTGTTAAAGAGTAGCTGACGTCAGCGGTGCTTGTTACGATTGTACAACAATGACTAAAGTAATTGATATAGAAGGTGTCGTGGATCATTACTTTCATGATTTTCATGGATTGATTTTTACTTCGGCACATGCGTAAGTTTTTAAGACATCTTGGGTCGGTGGGAAAAGTTAAGGAGTGTAGGGTAACCAGAATCATATTAGTATTCCCTTTGGCCTACGTACTGTGAATTAATGATGCGCATTTTTTTGTTTACAAGTTTCCATCTTTAAATGTGGGAATAAATAGAGTGCAAAAATTACGTATTATTGTTGCTGTTGCACTCACCCCAGAAAATGGCACAAGGAATGCCACAGATAAGAGTGGTCAGTCGGTAACACCAAAACTTCACACCGGTAAAAGTAATGAATGCCCACTTCCAGATGCCACCAAAGCTATGCATTCCCACAGGTTCCGCGAACACTTCCTCAAAAGACACCTATATGTAAATCAGAAGTAAACAAATCAATAATCATTCTCTTTGGCAAATGTTGATGTGATACAATAATTCCATGAATGAAGACGACGTAACGTATCATATATGAAATTTAGTTTTGATTTCAAAAGAACGAAAACGAAACAAAGAGCTGATATTTACAAACATGCAAAACTATTCATATCAGGGCTATATATATTTCGATACAACGCATGTTTGACAAAAAACATAAAGAAAAACAAATGCTATCATAACAAATAATGGAATAATATAAAAACGTATTCCAGCTGTCTGCGTAACGACTTAACTTTGTTTTATCAAGTATTCCTTCTCGGTCGAGCGGAAAGTCCAAGTACAGTTCTCGGTTCAGTCTCGTCTGTTAACTTTTGACTTCCTACCGCCCTTACTTACCAAAAAACTTTAAACATCTGTGCGTCGCAATTTATTTGTGCAATAATATGTATTCCCTAACGACTGCATCCATGCCTATTCTGGTTCACTAATTCACTCATGTCCGTTCCGGGTATTTTTTCTTTTTCTACGTTGGTATCGCTTAATTCATCGCACTAATTCTAAATACTACAACATAATTTTATGAGTCGAGAACGAAATATTCACGTTCGTACTGCATTACAACAGATGTGCGTCACTGTTATAGCTATTAAAAATGTTGAATACTATGTGCATGTAAAAGGCCAACAATCTGTACTCTACAAAGTGAACACGCGTACGACACCAGCTGGTGTGTATTTGCAATTCCAATCTTTTCAACTGCCTACTCTTTGACATGTTGTATGTATTTATTCCTTTTGATGTACCCTAATTCAAATACAGATCGTATTGATGAAGAAAGGTTGACCTCTGACGCTGCTTATTGTTTTAATTTGTTTCGGTATTTCTGTCACACATCGAGCTGACAGAAAAGAGAAAGGTCGCTCGTTCTTACTATTTTGAATCGAAAATAATATAGTGGAGATTAATAGAAATGTATATACCAGTAATTTATTTTTTGGTTAAACGTTGTAAGTTAATCCGTATGACGTAACCATTATGTATGGGCAGTATGTAAAATATATCTGACATATTCTAATGAAAGCTTATCTACTCAACCGCGAACCTGTAATTAAAACCCATGTAGCTGTAATTCTTGAAATTTGTGGACCTGAAAAAAGGCTTTCTTTTTTCTCTGGTTTTCTTTAAATTCCACAAATTTAAAGGATATAGTCTTTTACCACTGAAAAATTGGACGAGCAAATTTAAAGTTCAACCGTTATTTTGATTTCCCGCCATTTTTAAAAATTGGTAATATTACAAAGAAAACATAGCATATGGTGTCCCAGTGGAGAACATTCTGCACTATGCATTACATTTTGGACTACTGTGTTGTTTCTGTGAAGATTCCAATAACACGATTGGAACTAATTTGGGATAATTGGATCTTCATATTTTTTCAAATTTCTCAAAAATGTTAGGCGTCTATAGCTGAATGTCTCAATATTACAAATTACTCATAGAACAAGTGTGTAATGTAAAAAGAAAAGCAGATGAGCTTACATATGTAGATTTTAAAGACATTACTTCACCATCCAATTATCCCAAATTAGTTTCAATCGTGTTCAATGCATATATGCACTTTGTACTTTGTTTTTGCTTTATTTGCATGAAGGCGCTATTTTATGTTTGGGCAGACATTTATTTATCTTGCTCAAAATTGCACATGTAGTCCCAGTTGAAAGTTTATGAGTGCATTCCCATGAACTTGTTTTAGTTTGGAAGTAAAATCACAGAAATAATGCAAAAAAGAAGCAGCTATCGGGCCTTTAATTAAGTCATCGAGGAATAATTATCCTGGCTCGCAGGTCGTATGAAATTGAGCATTTAATATTCATTCGCTGCATTACTTCACGATATTCTAATACAATAACTGAATCCATAAATATAGTATGACCACACTTTAGAATAACACCCGCTTTGGTTCCCTTATTAGATCAATAAAGATCACGGTAAAACGGTATCACAGATATAATTTATTACAAGAAATGGTAAGGTTTATTGCTGGGTGGCAAAAGTAATCTCATGTCGATAGTATCTGTAAACTCAAATGGTAAGCTATCCGTGTTTGTACCTGTGTAGTGTACCTTACTACAGCCAAGGTTATTTTGCAAGTATATAGGGCACCTTTGGTTCTACCTACAAATTAAGACTACGCAACAACCTAAACTGAGTAATTGAAATTTGGATTATATTTGTGCTCTTTATGTCGAACTGATACACGTGCGTGGCAAAGAAGTGGAAAGGGGTAAATTGACGGTTGTTGAAGTAAAGGAATTTATCTACGTAATATTTATGCTTGGAACAAAATGAGAATGTTGTCGAAAAATGAAATATATACGTTTTGGCCTAATTCATTGCACAAATTAATATTAATTTTTGCTTCAATAAATCAAGCATATGTCCCTCTTCCTCACTACACCCTTGTAATTTATTCACCACATCCATGTCTGAGAGAAGACACCAAATTAAAAATTGAAACTACTTGCAATAAGGCAACTTGATGACATTCTAAATTTGATGTTCATGCACATTATGATTAATTCATACTTCTTCAAAAATCAGAATTGTGAGAAATTACGTTATTGAAATAAGGGTCTAGGACCGCACTTGATCGCTCCCCTAAGTATGGTGCATCGCGTTTGCAGCCACTTCAGTGACATTTAGTATTTCAGTGTTAATAAAGAAAAACCCTGCGTAAAGATTAATTCTTATGGAACAATAGACCCTATGTGAAAATGATAAAAACAAATGCACCGTTGCATCATTGATTCATTTCCCTTCACAGCTTAATATTCCATTAGCACTGCACATACTATGCACCAATAGCCAGGGTACCAGCAGTTATTTCTGAACTATTTTGATTGCTGAGATGGTTTAGTTGCGGTATTTGGGACAGTATGCCCAAAAGTGGGTTGCCTACGCTCAAGTCATGTCGTGGGAAGCTCTAGAATTTCCAAAAATGCTAATTACTGTTTGTTTTGTTTTTGTGTCTAGGGGGGGGGGGGTTTACATTCGACATTTGCTCAAACGTACATTGCCTCAGCAAAATTGACAGGCACAATGGAAAGGAACACTGCTGAAAAGGCCACAATACATACCTTGACAAACTCGTTCATGTTTGTTGGGTCTCTGTCTACCATATCCAGATTTGCACTGCTTGGAGCAGTTATTTTCACGTCAATTTCGTTTTCACTGCGACTCATGGTGAGATTTGAATCATGTGACAGCACCTCAGTAGTACGTCAACGGAGTCGGAAAAATATTTCTGGAGAAAAAAACGATGCAAAGCTCCCGTCAGTGTGTCAAGCGTCTATGTCTATGTAGTTCAAGAATTGGTCAGTAAAAATATTCCTTCAGCGAAATTAATGCCACATTTTAGCATATTATGCAAATTACCGGCTAATTGGCGGCACACAGTATAAATAGCCTACTGAGATACGTAATCTAGGATAAGAGCTGAATATAATGCACCAACTGTGACACCAACATCTCGTGTGTACGAATATCTGAATTTAACAAAACATGGCAATACCGTAACATATACCGGTTTAATCTGTTGTCAAACACTCGGTTTAAGGAAGTCGTTCTCAAATCGAATGTAACTTTATTGTACTGGGATATCACGTTTTGGTGGATTTTATCGCGCCTCGTTCTATGGTCATTCCTAAAGTCAATTCATGTCAGTCACCTAGAAACAGATGTTCACTGGCGGCAACATCACATCCCAATTGAGTAAAGCTGTCAAAAATACTGTATACCCGGAGGGCATCCAATAGGTAAACAGACATTCAGCCATACAACAAAATCACAAGCCCCTTCATCCAATGGAAACCCGTTCAAACCTTGACACATACCAATTCATCTGAAATGCAAATATGGAGCGAGAGGCTTCTACAGAGAAACACACAAAATAGAAATCACATTTACAGGAAAACCATTGCTGTATTTTTTTGCATTTGCATGCGAACCATAGCTTTCTCCCATGCAAGGAAGAAGAAGTCATATTTCACATTAAAAGTGCAAATAACCTAGATTCCAGCTAATTTTATAAACACATTTCTGCACGTCTGACTATTTTTTCCTTTATTGATGGAGCTTTTGCTTCGCTCAAAATGTATCGCCGGGATAGGATCTTCTACAGATGTGAGAAAATGATTCGAAGTGGTCTAGAGAAACCTTGGTATTATTTTTTGAGATCACCATTGCTCCTCTTAAATATGGGTCCCACAAACACTTTCAAAAAAAAACCCAGACCGGAGCCACTTAAAATCGATAGATCCAAAAGAAGAAAGACTGAAGAGGAAAACAAAAATGTTGTCACGAAAGAAGTAACTCAAAAATATTTGACGTTCTTTAATACTCAAATATACGCTTTCTTCGGGCATAATGAAACAGCAGTTCTGGCTAATTGAGCTTTATGTCAATAAATGCAAGCATTTTCATTGATGATAATCACCAAAACCAACTTACGCTGATCTCCAACTGCAAATAATCGCACTTCCTCTGGCAAATTCTTCAAATATTTGGACCAAACGAATCTAAACAAATATGTTCAACATTTTCCATTATTTACCGGCAAAGTTCATATTCACAGTAACCAATTAACAAAGACTGAATTCATTATCATGGCATACCAGTATATAGCATTATCACTTAAATAGACCGGCCTTCATGTTACGTAATATTCGTCACTGTTGTAACCATGCAGTGAACTTACCCTCCCATTCAACGTTTCCAAGGTAAAAGCTACCGGGCACATTATGAAATAATAATACTCTGTTTATATATTCTAATTAAGTTCAAGATATCGCCGTTAGCTAAGGCAAAGTTCAGGGGAGTAAGATGGCTTGGTCAGTGCTGATAAATGAATCGACAGATTTCACAAAGGCATGAAAAATAGTGTACAAACTATTAAATGAGAAAAAAATAACTAACCAGATTAACTAGATAGTCTCTACCGCATATAATTTTCGGGCTTGAAAATTGATCTATGTAGGATTTGAACCCACGTCCTCCGAATTCACTTCTGATGCTCTAGCAACTAGTTAACTTAGAGAAAGGATATCATTTACATACAAGAGCACAGGGAACTCTGACTAAATAACAGTAAACAAGTAAAAGAATAGAAAAATAAAAAAAACAAAAAAAAAGGTCCAAAAAGAAAGAAAATAGACAGAATAAACAGAACAAAGAAGAAAACAAACAAGTAAATAAACAAATGACTGACGGATCCATTGTGAGATCGAGACTAAAAACAGTCAAAAAAGCAAAAAACAAATAAGTAAACAAGCAAACGAATGACAGATCGATTGTAAGGGGAACACCATTTGATTTCTGGGGGGGGGTATGGAGGATTTTGAGAAAAAAAAAATTGTCGCCAGGTGAGATAGAAGAAAAAAAAATTGATCCTGTCATGGCCTGAGAAAAAAAAATTGTCATAACAGACAGAAGTGAAAAAAAAATTGTCACAATGCACCAGAAATTAGCAAAATTTGGAAACCCTATTCTCATATATTCTTTGCCGGCGCGCCGCCATAGGCGGCGCAAATGTTTTTACCACAAGCAATTCTTATGTTTTTTTCCCAGCACTTATGATATAAGCATGCACTACATAGGTCTACTTTACACCTCAGTACACTCAATGTTTTCCTGCTCTTTTCTGACCCAAGAAATCATATTTCAGGATTTCTGTTGCAATATCTCAATGGCATAGGCACTATCTAAAGGGGACTATTTGACTTCTGTAAATTGTGAAAATTTAAAACACAAGACAGGAGTCAATAAACTAGTGTTAAAATCAATATATTATTCTCTCAATATAAATATATTAGGAAGATGTACAAGTTGACCATGAAAAATTGAGGAACAACAAATATAATGAAATACAAGGGAGGGGGTCATGCACTAAAAAAATTGAAAACTTCAGGGGGGCGTTACTCAAAATGTGGAGAGGAAGAAGGGGGCGGGGTTACTCAATTTTTTTTGGCGAAACAAATTGAAACACATCTCAGATTGCACCATTGCACACATCCATTTCTCAAAATTTTCAATGCGAGAGGGGGGCACCCCCTCTCGTGCTCTCCCACCCTTTGGTCTTCTAACAGTTTTACTGGTAAAAGACAAATTTAAAATACCTCTCGGATTGCACTACACTGCACCGTGGCGCACATCAATTTCTCAAAAGTTTCAATGCGAGCTAGGACAAAACTGAACTGTTGTGAATTCATCCTTTTTTATCACAGAAACATGTTTTCATTTACCTCAGTTCAATGACCATTTTGACAGTTAAACATACCATATTCATGCTTTTCATTAGAAGCTGGCAGCTGGAGAAATGACACAAGAAGGTCACAGATTTTCCATTCCTGTATATTTATTTATCTTCAGTCTCTGGCAAACAGAACTGTTTTTCACAAATTGTATCGTCATTGTTTGGTTGTTGAATATTGTGACACAAACACTGATTAAAAAAATATTGCAGTGTTCAATGTCATTTTCAAACAGTTTTACCGAGTGCAAAATAACTCCTCTCAGATTGCACCATTAAACACATCAATTTCTCAAAATTTCCAATACGGGAGGGGGAAACCCCCTCTCGTGCTCTCCCCCTTGGGGTGTTATAACAGTTTCACATAGTAAAAAAATTAAAAAACACCTCTCAGATTGCACCAGACTGCACCATTGCACACATCAATATCTTAAAACTTTCCATGCAAGATAGGGGAAAGCCACTGTGACTCTTTCCCCCTAAGCCTCTCGCATGTTCCCCCTGTACTTTCAAATTCTGCCCGGTCAGATATCCTAGTGAAAACCCTGTCATAATACCCATCCAAATTAAACAATATATTATATGGTTAGATACTACGTGAGCTTTTATATCTTTATTTTATTGTGACTTGCAATTTCATTTTGATGGGTTCACCTTTTTTGAACCATCATGAGATAACTGATGATAGTCTAGCAGAGTACATCAGGATTTCAAAGGTCTTTACTGTTGCTGTATTTTGTAAATTTTACAAATACATGTATTTGTATTTAACTTTTCTAAGTGGGCGGGATCAGTCAAAATTTTAGAGTTAGAGAGGGGAGTTACTCAAATTCATCATGGTTGAGGGGGGGCGTCACTCAAAATTTCTGAGTTTCAGGCCGTAAATAATGACAACGCATCACAAACTTGATGACAAAGAAAAAAAAATTTGCATTGCTACTCCATTTGAAAAAAAAAATTGACGCAGCTCTGACAGTAGAAAAAAAAAATTGCTGTCACTGTGACAGGAAAAAAAAATTTGCTCCCATACCCATTTCCTCCATACCCCTCCCCCCAAAATCAAATGGTTCTCCCCTAATTCCACCTCTCTAGATTCACCCTGCTATGGCATGGTCCTCCTCTACTAGACTCACATTGCTATGGCATGGTCCTCCTCTACTAGATTCACCCTGCTATGGCATGGTCCTCCTCTACTAGACTCACATTGCTATGGCATGGTCCTCCTCTACTAGATTCACCCTGCTATGGCATGGTCCTCCTCTACTAGACTCACATTGCTATGCCTGGTCCTCCTCTACTAGACTCACATTGCTATGGCATGGTCCTCCTCTACTAGATTCACCCTGCTATGGCATGGTCCTCCTCTACTAGATTCACATTGCTATGGCATGGTCCTCCTCTACTAGACTCACATTGCTATGCCTGGTCCTACTCTACTAGATTCACCCTGCTATGGCATGGTCCTCCTCTACTAGACTCACATTGCTATGGCATGGTCCTCCTCTACTAGATTCACCCTGCTATGGCATGGTCCTCCTCTACTAGATTAACCCTGCTATGGCATGGTCCTCCTCTACTAGACTAACCCTGCTATGGCATGGTCCTCCTCTACTAGATTAACCCTGCTATGGCATGGTCCTCCTCTACTAGACTCACCCTGCTATGGCATGGTCCTCCTCTATTAGACTCACATTGCTATGGCATGGTCCTCCTCTACTAGATTCACCCTGCTATGGCATGGTCCTCCTCTACTAGATTCACATTGCTATGCCTGGTCCTACTCTACTAGATTCACCCTGCTATGGCATGGTCCTCCTCTACTAGACTCACCCTGCTATGGCATGTCCTCCTCTACTAGACTCACCCTGCTATGGCATGGTCCTCCTCTACTAGATTAACCCTGCTATGGCATGGTCCTCCTCTACTAGACTCACCCTGCTATGGCATGGTCCTCCTCTACTAGATTAACCCTGCTATGGCATGGTCCTCCTCTACTAGACTCACCCTGCTATGGCATGGTCCTCCTCTACTAGATTCACCCTGCTATGGCATGGTCCTCCTCTACTAGACTCACATTGCTATGCCTGGTCCTACTCTACTAGACTCACCCTGCTATGGCATGGTCCTCCTCTATTAGACTCATATTGCTATGGCATGGTCCTCCTCTACTAGATTCACATTGCTATGCCTGGTCCTCCTCTACTAGACTCACATTGCTATGGCATGGTCCTCCTCTATTAGACTCATATTGCTATGGCATGGTCCTCCTCTACTAGATTCACATTGCTATGCCTGGTCCTCCTCTACTAGACTCACATTGCTATGCCTGGTCCTCCTCTATTAGACTCATATTGCTATGGCATGGTCCTCCTCTACTAGATTCACATTGCTATGCCTGGTCCTACTCTACTAGATTCACCCTGCTATGGCATGGTCCTCCTCTCTAGATTCACCTTGCTATGGCATGGTCATCCTCTCTAGATTCACATTGCTATGGCATGGTCATCCTCTCTAGATTCACCTTGCTATGGCATGGTCATCCTCTCTAGATTCACCTTGCTATGGCATGGTCCTACTCTACTAGATTCACCCTGCTATGGCATGGTCCTACTCTACTAGACTCACATTGCTATGCCTGGTCCTACTCTACTAGATTAACCCTGCTATGGCATGGTCCTCCTCTACTAGATTAACCCTGCTATGGCATGGTCCTACTCTACTAGACTCACATTGCTATGCCTGGTCCTACTCTACTAGATTAACCCTGCTATGGCATGGTCCTCCTCTACTAGATTAACCCTGCTATGGCATGGTCCTACTCTACTAGACTCACATTGCTATGCCTGTTCCTACTCTACTTGACTCACATTGCTATGCCTGGTCCTCCTCTAGTAGATTCACCCTGCTATGGCATGGTCCTCCTCTACTAGACTACACATTGATATGGCATGGTCCTCCTCTACTAGACTCACATTGATATGGCATGGAACCCCTCTACTAGACTCACCTTGCTATGGCATGGAACCCCTCTACTTGATTCACCTTGCTATGGCATGGAACCCCTCTACTTGATTCACCTTGCTATGGCATGGAACTCCTAATTTTTACTCAGAATAATAATATCCTTACTCGTAATCATTTCATACAAAGCTTCTGAAACTCTAATAGAGGGAACAAGGAAAATCATGAAAGAAATATTCAATGCGTTGGAGGTTAGTACAAGGGCAACTTTTAAAGTATGGTTTCAGAGAATAGTGCATAGACAATGAAGATAAACCTTTTACCTCACTTATCATGATAAAATATTTGTCTTATCTTAGCTTGCCTTTTAATCAGGGAGAGTTGCTATAATTTATGACAATACAACTTCTTTTCTGTAATAGCAGCAAGTGTATTGTACTCATGCATAAACCTTTTCACTTCCATTATGGGTCATTTCCTCTGTAAAGGTCTACAATCATTGTGGTTGGTGATGCAGGGCGTAAGGCTGGTTGAAATAGCCTGTATATCTATTGGCAAAAGGTGAATTTTTAGTCCAGAAGAATTTATGAATTCCAAAATAACACCAACCTTTATACATTATATATGATATGTTGTTGAAAAGCTGAATTCTAGGCATTTCTGTTATTATTATACAGAATAAAAATCATGAAAAATCGTCAAAAGATAAAGCTATTGTTTTTTAAATATTCAGTTATACCAAAAAATGAGGAAAAACAGACTTTCATTGAGCAAAGCATTGGTTCATTAACACTTAACATGATGGCTGATAACAGTCAAATTACCAAGGAAAATCTTTGATTCTCTTTGATATTAACGATTGACATCAACTTTATGCACAACAGTTCTGGACATCTTGTTATGCATAGAAAGTGTGAAATACATTCACAGCTCATTCAAAATACTGTATTCACAATTTAAACAATGTTGAAATTCCTATATATACTACAGCTATACCAACAATTTCACTAAAACTGAATGTGTAAAATTTAATATTTACAATATACGTGAATATATATATATATATATATATATATATATATATATATATATATATATATATATATATATATATATAAACAGTCGCCTTGGTAAATACCTGATGAACACCTAGGAGATTTTGATGATGTTATTTCTTTGCTGTATATTTATATTTGTTATAAACTAATCCTGCTGATGTCATATCTTGATCATTCATATGACACAATCATAGAGTACCCATAATTATCTATTGCTTGCACTTGCATGACTTACTTTACATCATTGCTGTATTTATTTCCATCTGAGTGAATTTAAACTGTTTAACTACTTTTGAATATATATATATATATATATATATATATATATATATATATATATATATATATATATATATATATATATATATATATATATATATATATATATATATATATATATATATATATATATATATATATATATATATATACATATAAACTTGAGAGCCCCAACCATTTCCTCCACATTTATACAATCTTAGACAATATTTGATATATTTGATGATGATGAATTTGCTTTTGTCATTTTAGGGCACACTTTTTCAAATATAATTTAGTCGTTTCACAAAGATAAGTCACCTCGACCAGTTTTTCAGTGTCATACAAATTAAGGTAGAGGTCTAAAGGAACAAATATTCAGATTGAAAATTTTGACAATGATTTTCTGATCTACTATTTGTGAGGGCGAATTTTATGTGGTTGGGGGTAAGAAAAATTTTCATAGCTGTTTCTTTTTGAAAATCTAAAACAGTATTTTTCCCCATTAAGTTGACAAAGCGATGGTGATGACCATTTTGAATTTCAATATCAGAGTGTGACAGACAATGTTTCTCTATTGTCAAAATGTTGACTGCGACACTCAATTTTCATTCTTGATTTAGTGACAGAATGGTTTGAAGTTCATTGAGGAAAGTTCGAGCAAAAGTTTGAGTCTTCCAGGAACCTAATGCTAACTTTTGATTTGTCTCTTGATAGACTCCTATTGACAATTTTCTTGGTCATCTCTCATCTGTCAATTTTCCTGTTTTCATTTTCCCTGAGAGGACTGTCATATATCAAGATGATTGACTATATTACTGGATACGGCAGCTCCTTAATGACTATGCGGCCCACGACATCATCGACGAGTTACCATTGAATCCATATGGAGTGCGCGACATTCGATATACGAGGCATGTAATAAAGTCATCACTGGACTGAAAGTGAACCGGAACTATTTTCAACTTTAAAACTTTTGGGTGTAAAAATCTTGAAATTTCATGTTTTGCACAGAAAATCCGGTTTTTTGAAAATTTTGCATAAAAATATTGATAAACCGCATAACAGTACTTTAAATATATCAATGCGCCATTCGATGATGAAAATCGTTCTATTTTTAACTGTTTTTTCGTCTAAAATGAAAATAAAGCATTTGACTATAATTTGCCAATAAACTTAAATATTTTTGGTGCAAACTGAGTAAGAGAGGCATGTAATAAAAATATTATAGCCCAAACAAGGGACTATTGTTATGTAGGTCATTTCCCCCACACTCATCATGACCTGAGTTCAATTAGTCTAGAACATTCTCAAGGTCACTGCCCTTGATGACCTCACAACCTTGAATTCAATTAGTCATGTTTGGAATGTTCTGGAAAGTTGATTAGTTGTGTAAGGAGATAATTTTAGAACAGTAATTAGCATGTCAATAAAAGTTCTAGATTGTTCTTATATGCCTTTATAAAAGGGACGTGCTCAGCTTCCAGTCAGACTTTTGGGATCGTGTCTCTTGTGTGTTACTAAACTCCAGCAGTAGTCATTCTCAAGACTTTTCAAGACCTTCACTGCCAACGCTGGATTTATACTGTGGACTTTGTGCAGCTTCAAGCCTGCAAGGACTGTTCATTCATCCAACTGACTGTTACAACTCTGAGACTGGAGCTTTGCCGTCCCAGCTGAGATAAGTAGTCTGTACACTTTTAAAGCTTGTACTCTATCCCTGACTTAGCAATTAGTTTTATTTTCGTAATAAATTTTGTTTAAACGTTAACTGCTGAGTTCACCCTTTTGTTCGTTTTCTCTGCACGTAACAAAATTGGGGGCTCGTCCGGGATACGAATATTTTGAGCCGTTTGACAACATTTTGACAGCCTTTTCAAAACTACTGTATACTGTGAACTCAGCGAAATTCAATCATGGCGGAATTCAAGCCAGACGAATTTATGGATGACCTTGATCAGGACGCATTTGATTCCCTCAGAAAAGACAACCTCATAGCACTGGCAAATTTCCTTAAAGTAGATGTCAAAAGATCTATGCGCAAGCGAGAAATTCAATTCAAGATTGCAAAACATTTAGTTAATTCTGGCCATTTTGAAGAGTCTGCCTTAAAAGATTATGAGCCTGAGTCTTCCTTCGAACTCAAAAAATTAGAATTAGAAATTCAGGCAGATTTGGAGCTTAAAAAATTGGCATTAGAAAAAGAAAAAATACAAATGCAATTACAAATGAAAGAAAAAGAATTGCAAATGGAAGAAAGACAGAAAGAAAAAGAAAGGCAGGAAAGATTAGAAATGGAAGAAAGACAGAAAGAGAGGGAATTGGAAATGAAAGAAAAAGAATTGCAAATGGAAGAAAGACAAAGGGAGAAGAAGAGAGGAAAAAGAAAAGGAAAGAGAATTAGCTGAACACCGACTGCAGTTAGAAATGAGACGTTTAGAGCTTGGAAAGTCAGGAAAATTCTTCCCTTCAGACAATTTTGACATCACTAAGCATTTCAGGTTAGTTCCCCCTTTCCAAGAAAAGGATGTTGATAAATATTTTCTCCATTTTGAGAAAATTGCTCAGAGTCTGAATTGGCCTAAGGAGTCCTGGTCTATGCTTTTGCAGAGTGCTTTGGTGGGTAAAGCCAGAGAAATTTACATTCAGTTGTCAGTAGAGCAGGCTTCAGATTATGATTCTGTGAAGGAATTAATTCTCAAGGGCTATGAGTTGGTGCCTGAAGCTTACCGTCAGAAATTTAGGGATTGTGAGAAGGTGAAAGATCAAACTTATGTTGAATTTGCTCGAACAAAAGAACACTGTTTGACCGTTGGTGCTCTTCTGAAAAGGTCAGTCAGAATTATGACAAATTACGACAGCTTGTTTTGATTGAAGAATTTAAAAGGTGCATCCGGAGTGACATCAAGACATTTATCAATGAACAAAAGGCAGATACATTAGAGGTTGCTGCACGTTTGGCCGATGATTATTCATTGACCCACAAATCTTCATTTCTCAGCAAACCATCCCAGTCCTTTCCATACAGAAACAATGCAGGTAAATTTAACTCGTCCTTTTCATCCAAGAATTTTTCAAAGGAGAGTAGGAAATCAAATGACAACAGTTCACAGAGTTCAAGTAACACTCCCACATCATCAGATCCCAAGTCTCAATCTCCTTCTGACAAACAGTTGGTACACTTTCTTGTAATTATTGCAAGAAAGACGGCCATTTAATGTCAGAGTTGTTTCAAATTGAAAAGAAAACGTGAAGGTCAAAGTGGTCAAAGTGGATCTAAGCCCACCGGCTTTATTTCTTCATCAACTCAATTAGAGTCTAATAATGTGTGCAACACATTTTTGAGGTTAAACCCCTCTTATCCCCAATTAATGAGGTCAAGGTCAATTCTTCTCAAGATAGCATTATGGGTATTTTCGAGCCATTTATTCATAATGGTTTTATATCACTTTCTAGTGATTTCTCTTCCGCTACCCCTGTCAAAATTTTAAGAGATACCGGGCTTCCCAGTCTCTTTTGTTGGCAGATACCCTGCCGTTTTCTGAAAAGTCATTTCAGGTTCTAAAGTTCTTATTAAGGGGGTAGATTGCAATGACTTCATTCCTGTTCTCTCCATAATGTCTATTTGTCTTCGGACTTTGTTTCTGGACCTGTGACTTTAGGTATTAGGCCTTTTTTGCCTTTTGAAGGGATTCACCTTCTTCTCGGAAACGACCTTGCTGGGGACAAGGTCATTACTAATCCACTTGTGACTGATAATCCTAGTTTAGATCAGGATCCAGAGCCAATTGAACAAGAGATACCCGATTTATTTCCTTCATGTGCTATTACTCGAGCCATGTCAAAGAAAACTTCTGAGAATCAAAATACTCTCAAAAATAATGTCACAGATGTTGACTTAAATGACACCTTTCTCAGTCAGGTGTTTGACACGGATCATTCCGTTATCCCTCGTGGATTTGCAACTTCCAGTAAAACTGCTGGACCAAAGTCAGACATTTTCTAGATCAAATCTCATTGCAGAACAACACAAAGACCCAGATATTTTGTCTTTGTTTGACAGGGTAGATGATGAAGTAAAACTTCAGATAGCTCTGTTTCCTATTATACAAAATCTGGTATTCTCATGCGTAAATGGAGACCTCCAGATGTTTTGGTTGATGACGATTGGGCTATAAAACATCAAATTGTGGTTCCAAAGCCCTACCGTGCTGAAATATTGCGCCTGGCCCATGAAACCCCTGGGCTGGTCACTTAGGAGTAAGGAAAACTTATCACAAAATTCTCAGTCACTTTATTGGCCTAATCTCAGGCAAGATGTAACACATTTCTGTAAAACTTGTCACACATGTCAAATGGTAGGAAAGCCAAATCAGACCATTCCAAAGGCCCCTTTACAGCCAATTCCTGCATTTCAAGAACCATTTAGTAGGATACTAATAGACTGTGTTGGGCCCCTACCAAAAAAAGATCAGGAAATGAGTATATGTTGACAATTATGTGTACATCAACCCGGTTCCAGAAGCCATACCACTGAGAAACATAAAGACAAAGACTATAGTGAGAGCTTTAGTCAAATTTTTCACTTTATTTGGCCTCCCTAAATGTGTCCAGTCCGATCAAGGCTCCAACTTTATGTCTGGTATTTTTCAACAAGTAATGGATCAGCTAGGCATTAAACAGTATAGGTCCTCCGCCTATCATCCAGAAAGTCAGGGTGCTCTTGAGCGATTTCATCAAACTTTGAAAAACATGATTAGGACCTACTGTTTTGACACAGAGAAGCAGTGGGATGAAGGAATTCATTTTCTGCTCTTTGCTGTTAGAGAGTCAATTCAGGAGTCTCTTGGTTTTAGCCCATTTGAGCTTGTATTTGGACATACAGTCCGTGGCCCACTTAAGCTCGTTAAAGAGAAATTCCTATCAGACGATGATGATTGTCTGAATATTTTGCAATATGTGTCAGATTTTCGTACAAAACTCTCTAAAGCATGTGAATTAGCCAGAGAAAATCTTGAGTCATCTCAGCAGTCAATGAAAACCAAATATGATAAAAGCACCTCAAAACGGAAGTTTGAACCAGGTCAAAAAGTTCTTGTTCTACTTCCAATTCCTGGCAAACCACTCCATGCTCGTTACTTTGGGCCATACCTAATTGATAAGAAATTGAGTGATTTAAATTACATCATAATAACACCTGACAGGCGAAAACAAAAACAGCTATGTCACATAAATATGCTTAAGCCATATTTGGATAGGGATAATCCTACTAAAACAAAGCCTGTCAGTACAGTCAGTTCTGGCCATTATGAAGATAGTGATACTGAAACTGACTTGAGTGAAAATACTCTAAACTCAAAGCTGGGCTCGGTCAAGCTTCAGAACTCAGAAATCCTGGAGAAGCTGGAGTCTACAAAGTTGGCACACCTCCAGCCAGAACAACAACAACAGGTGAAAGAACTGCTCCATGAATATAAACACCTGTTTCAAGATGTTCCACGAGGACAAACGTCATCTACCACGACGTTGATGTTGGGGACAGTAAGCCTGTAAAACAACATCCATACAGACTGAATCCAACAAAAGCGAAATATCTCCAGGAAGAAGTCAAATACCTGCTGGACAATGACTTTATTGAACCCAGTAAAAGTAACTGGAGTTCGCCGTGCATACTTGTTCCCAAATCAGATCACAGTTATCGTATGTGCACGGACTTTAGGAAGGTCAACACTTTAACAAAGACAGACACTTTCCCAATCCCGAGGATTGATGACTGCATCGACCGAGTGGGAAAAGCCAAGTATGTGACGAAATTTGACCTACTGAAGGGATTTTGGCAAGTCCCTCTGACGGATCGTGCTCGTGAAATATCCGCCTTTGTTACACCAGACGGATTGTTCCAGTACAAGGTGATGCCATTCGGAATGAAGAACTCTCCGGCAACGTTCCAACGGATGATCAACGACGTCATATCCGGGCTAGACGGGTGTGCAGCCTACGTTGACGACGTCGTCCTGTATAGTGACACCTGGGAGGAACACATCAAGCTCATGCGGAAGTTCTTGAGAGACTGAGCAAAGCAATGTTGACTGTCAACCTTGCCAAATCTGAGTTTGGTTGGGCTAGGGTAACTTACCTCGGACATACTGTAGGACAGGGTGAGGTAAAACTGTTGATGCCAAAATCAGTGCCATTTCAAGTTTTCCCATACCAAACTGCAAACGACAACTGATGCGCTTTCTCGGTATGGCTGGTTACTACAGAAAATTCTGTCCAAATTTCTCCACAATTACTGAGCCTTTGACTAACTTACTTAAAAAGAAAGTAAAGTTTGTTTGGTCAGAGCAATGCCAACAGGCATTTGATACACTTAAAGCCATACTGCAAAGTGCTCCAGTGTTGTCTGCACCAGATTTCACTTTGCCATTCAAATTAGCTGTGGATGCTAGTGATACGGCTGCTGGTGCTGTTTTATTGCAAGAGGATAGTCATGGTGTAGATCATCCTGTTTGCTATTTTTCACGCAAATTTAACAAATCCAGAGAAACTACTCTACAATTGAAAAAGAGTGTTTATCTTTGATATTAGCTTTACAGCATTTTGAAGTTTATGTTACTTCTTCAAATCAGCCAATAGTGGTTTATATTGATCACAACCCTCTTGTTTTTCTGCAGAAATTTAAAGGCAAAAATCAGAGATTGCTAAGATGGAGTTTAATGTTACAGGAGTTTAATCTTGATATTAGACACATCAAAGGCAGAGACAATTTAATTGCAGACTGTCTCTCTCGTATTTAGAGTTTATTGTTGTTCACTTTCAAGAAATTTTACTTTAGAGTAAAACAAATTTTGAGTACTTAAATCCTTTTCAAGATTACATTTGCAAAAGAAAGATTTTCTTTGAAAAATTTTCTTTTTTTTGAAGAGGGGGTGTGTTATGTAGGTCATTTCCCCCACACTCATCATGACCTGAGTTCAATTAGTCTAGAACATTCTCAAGGTCACTGCCCTTGATGACCTCACAACCTTGAATTCAATTAGTCATGTTTGGAATGTTCTGGAAAGTTGATTAGTTGTGTAAGGGAGATAATTTAGAACAGTAATTAGCATGTCAATAAAAGTTCTAGATTGTTCTTATATGCCTTTATAAAAGGGACGTGCTCAGCTTCCAGTCAGACTTTTGGGATCGTGTCTCTTGTGTGTTACTAAACTCCAGCAGTAGTCATTCTCAAGACTTTTCAAGACCTCACTGCCAACGCTGGATTTATACTGTGGACTTTGTGCAGCTTCAAGCCTGCAAGGACTGTTCATTCATCCAACTGACTGTTACAACTCTGAGACTGGAGCTTTGCCGTCCCAGCTGAGATAAGTAGTCTGTACACTTTTAAAGCTTGTACTCTATCCCTGACTTAGCAATTAGTTTTTTTCGTAATAAATTTTGTTTAAACGTTAACTGCTGAGTTCACCCTTTTGTTCGTTTTCTCTGCACGTAACAAAATGTACCCTCGTGGCAGGAGACCACTTGCCCTCCTTACGTCAGGCAAATGGTCACCTACCCTCGGGCACATAGTCCCATGTTTGGGCAATAATATATATTGTTTACCATGTCTGACTTGTAACAGGCAAATTACACAATTAAATATCATTCAATCATCTTATCTGTCAAATTATTTTCTGTTGTCAGTTTTTTCCCTCATTTTTTTATGTACATAGTGGAAATGTTTTACTTTACATTGAGTGAGAAGAGCCAAACACTCAACAGTTTATTGAGTTTAAACAAAGCCTAATAATAATAATAATTAATATAAGTATTATATAGAAATAATAACGCGAATAATAATAGGTTCAATTACCGAGAAAATATCACCATAAGGGTATTTTGGGTCGAAAGACCAAATATGATATCGATTTCACTGCCCCATGTTTCCATGGTAACCATTTTAGGGTTGAAAATTTCAGTTTTTCTAATATCCCATGAAAAGTTACTTTGATTGATATGAAAATTAATCAATTACCTAGTGGGGGAGTTCGGGTCAGAGAACACAAAAAACAGACTTATCTTAATGTTCCGAGTTGCCATGGTAACTATTTTGGGATTGAAAATGTTACTTTTTCCCAAATTCCTATTAAAGAACAATTGACTGATGTAAAAAATTGATAAAAAGGGTTTTTCTTGTAATAATAATAATAATAATAATAATAATAATAATAACAGCAACAACAACAACAACATGGAGGGGATTACAATTTACAATGATGAATTGTGGCACACTTTAATAAAAATAGTGACAACATCACTGTTCGCTCCCATATAGTTATCAAAACAAGTCAACAATTGTATGAAACATGGACATACATATACAGACAGACTGGCACAGAGTGATGACATTGACCCCAAGTGTGCCTTGGCCCATGGAGAGTGATAAAGATATAACAAACAGCTGAATGTAATGATAAAATAGTTAAGTATAGGCCTATACAGGCACTGAGGGTGAATATGTTACAGCAATTTGATTAGTTTCTTTTCCTTTTCTACTTCTGTGATAATATTTAAGACAATCAATCTGCAAGGCAGTTTATGTATTGACAAATATGTTATCTTTTACAAGCACACAGTAAACTGTTCTTGATTTTTCATTTACAATATTTGACATAGACTGAAATACATAACATGCAACCAATGTTTACACTTTGCCCATACACCAGATACATGGAGAAATTTCAACATACAATCATCAACTCAGAAACCCTACAGGAAAAAGTAAACAGTTTTCTTCCAGAACAGCTGGTACATCCACATCTGGAACAACTTACAAACTTAACCAATTACACAAGGATGATGACACAAGAGATACAGTTAAACTGTGGTGAACTTGACTATTCCTTTCAAATCCTTACCTAACTTGACATCTTAAACTAAAATACATTGCATGGTTAATTGTGCACAAAAATACATCGGGGTGGACCATTTGATAAGGGATGGTGTCTAGAAGATCGATGAGGTACATTATCTTTTTTATCCAATCCATTGTACATTCTTTTTTCCCCACTCTCCCACCTTTTCTTTTTGTCAAACCTTCTCTGGCTGAATTTTTTATTGGCATTTGTTTGGAATATTTTCAAAATCTGCCAGGATTTTTTTACCGCATTTCAACACAAATACAGTTTACCATATCAAATGCTTACTAAATCACCACATTATATACTCTTAGTTCCAGTAGGTATAAAATTACCAAAAAAAATCTTAAAAATACAAAATGAAAGATATCCCAGTAAAACTGAAAGTTTCACAAAGTTCCCCCAAAAATTCAAAATTCCGGATTTCAACTTAATTCAATATATCTTATTAACAAAAACCCTAAGGACTGGTTTACTAAATATCAAAGCAATCAGACTGGTAAATTTTGAGAAATTTTTTTTTTTACTAAAAATGAGAAAGATTGCCCCCCCCCCCAAAATACAAAATTGCAGATTTCATCCTAATTTTAAATATATCTAATTATTACATAAACCCTAGGAACCTGTACACTAGATATAAAAGCTACCAGATCAGAAGTTTTAGGAGAAAAAAAATTTGACCAAAAAAGGCAAAAATTGCCCCCCCCAAACAAAAAAAATTGCCAGTTTCAACATACTTTAAATACATTATATTGAGATTAATCTTAGATACCTGTATACAAAATACATGTATCAAAGCTATCAAATCAGCAGTTTTTGGATTAAAAAATGATTTTATCAAAAATTGGGAAAATTACCCCAAAATTACAAATATGACAATATCAATACAATTTGTACAAGCATGACTGAGGTCATTCTGTGGAACATGAATAATAAGTTTCATAGCAATCAGACGAGCCATTTCAGAGAACAAGATTTTTTGACTAAAAACGGAAAAAATACCCTAAAAATACAAACATGCAAATTTCATCCCAATTTTTGCACACATAATTTAGAATACCTAAAGAAATCTGCATACCAAGTTTCAACCAAATCTGACCAATGCTTACTGAGTTTTAACCATTTGCAGGATTTTTCCTTTTTTCCCCCTCATTTGCATATTTTTGGCACTGACATGTTCATTTGAAGAAATTCACATCTCCACCCCTAGGTGCACCTGTACACCAAATACTAAGACAGTAGGTGCTACGGTTTAGGAGTTTTTGATGTGGACAGACTAACAGACATACATACATACATGTACTTAAATACATACACACAGACGCCATTTTGCCACCTTATACGAATACCTCCCATTTGCATATATACATATGCATATATGGGAGCGTAAAAAACTACACGGTCCGGGCACACTTTAATAAAAATTTCAGGGTCAATTTTATATTTCACGTGCAGCTTGAAAGAGTTGCCTATATACTTCAGTAGGATGCAGCAGGTCATGCCGTGCCATGGTTTAGTCACAGAGATATTTTATGCATATAAATGATGGTGGGCAATATGCTCTTGAAACATGTGACCTTTGCTAAACATCAGTAATGGTATATAATTTTGAAAGCTGATTAACATCTTATAGGTCAGATGAAGCGGTCTTCGATTGACATAGTATGACAAAAATACTGCAAATGATATGGTGTTGCTCACATTTGGTGGGAATTGGTACATACTACAATTGGTACCAAAGATCAATGATTAATGTTGTTTCTATCTGTTCAGTGCAGCAAAATTCTACGTTTATGTTATGACAATGATTTCTACACAGTACAACCAGAAAAACAAGAAAGACAAAAGCAATTAACATCTGCAACTTAGATATTGGAGGTCAACCTCAGATACATGCATATCAACTTCTACAGCAATCGAACAAGCAGATCCTAGATACATTAGCAAATGTCAATAACAACAATCAGCCAGAGAAGGCTTGACAAAAAGAAAAGGTGGGAGAGAGGGAAAAAATATGCAAAGGATCAGGTGAAACAAATTAATGCTACCTCATGAATCTTCTACACCCCCACCCACCCCATCCCTCGATATCATATGTTTTCCCTCCATTGGTATTGACCGTGTTTACTTAACAAGCTACAATGGCCAGATGGCAGGAAAAGTAAAGTAGGTGTGCTATTTATAACCTTTGGGATTTTTTAAATGCTATCAGTGCCTTCATTCAAATGTAAACAGCACTTAAGTTAGTTATAGATAGTGAAATGCCTTCCACTGTAGGGGTGATTATGACATCTGGAATTATCCTGGATCCAAATTTCTTAATAATACTTGTGTATCTTACATGGAAAAGTTGCAAAAATGGTCTGCAATGAGAAATTAACCTCAGCTTTGTTTTGGGGATCAAATTTCACTATAAAGTGATACCAAATATGACAAAATTATGTTCTCAGCCTTAACCACTGTCTCACAACATATCCTGGGTTGGTATAGGTCATTTAAGGTCAAAGACTGAGAAAATTACCTACAATATACAAAATTGGGGGTTTCCTAACACTTTGAGCAGAAGATTTATCTAACTAATAACATCCTTTGAGACATTTATACCAAATCACAAAGCTATCAGACAAGCAGTTTTTGAGAACAAGTTATTTTTACCAAAAAATGACAAAATTGTCTAAAAAATATGTTTTTTGACCGAAAATGACAAAACTGTCTTAAAATTTGCATATTTCAGGAAAATTTCCACACATCCAACTACACCAAATATAAAAGCTGTCTGTCCAGCAGTTTCAAAGAAAAAACATTTTATTTATGATTTTTTGATCAAAAATGACAAAAATTGCCCCTAAACGGTAATGTTGCTAATTTTGTTGTAATTTAAACAAATTAGAAGGGTATTACCCTTGCAAACATCGAACCCAAATTTGAGAACAATTGGGCTGGTGGTTTCAAAGAAGAAGAATTATTACTTAAAATGAGGAAAAAAACCCCCAAAATTCAGCAAAAATACAAAATTCAAGATCTCTTCACGATACGCATAAAACTGTATGAGGTCCACCTAAGGTACTTGCACATTACATTTTCAAAGCAATCAAACAGCAGTTCTTGAGTTATTTATTTTGACAATTTTCACATTTTTAAGCTCATTTGCATAATATTGACAAAGCAGATTTCATTTGAACAAAATCCCATCTATAGCTCAGGATGCATCTACACAACAAATACAAAGCTAAAAAGTGCAGCGGTTCACGAGTTTGTGATGTTGAGGACATACTAGACGTACATACATACATACATACATACATACATACATACATACATACATACCGGTACATACATACATACATACATACATACATACATACATACAGACGCCATCGACTTCAGCTTATACTATAACCTCACACTGGTGTACCAAATGTGAGCTAAAAATGAAACAAAACTTGCAACAATGCAATAGAGCCTTCCAAAAGTATCATATCACATGGTTCTCCTAGTTACTGTAGGCAAAAGCAATCTAAAATTGTTTCAATTTCACAAAAATATATATAGATATATATTCTAAAATGTACAACATTTCTTATTTCAAATTATTTACATCAATTCTAGTCATATCATTCTGAGTACCATATTTACATAAATTCAAAGAAAGAGAGAGAGAGTGCTTTGACAAAAAATGAACAAAATATCATCATCCTCAAACTCATGATATTGGTGATTTTGTCATAATTTCAAATCACCTTATGGAAAAATTAAAGGGACTTGCAACTCAAATCTTATAGCAAGTGGATGAACATTTTGTTGTGGGCAGACATTTTTACCCAAAATCAAGAAGAATATAGAAAATTCAATTGAAGTTATCATCATGAAAGAACGAATTTCTTTAAAGTTATCCAGTGGCCCCTGAATTACAAAGATCAAATTAAATCAAAGCTACAGGCAGCTTCACGAGGCCTAAGCACTTATGTACATTGGCTATAAAAGGTACTAGATTGACATATTACTTATCCTGCAGTTCCTGAGATACTAGTACACAGAAATAAAATAAATTTCATCCAAGGTCATATAAACAGTTTGTAGAAAAACTTGGCAGGATTCATACATAGAAATGAAACCTGTATTTCCGTAAGTTTCTGAGATACAATGAAGTAGGTCACAGGTCATGCAAGGTCATACAAAATAGTTAGCAAATAAAGTTTTTCGTCACAGGCACATTTGTTAAATCAAGGTCCAAGTGGACATATTAATGACGTGCAGGATGAGATCCCATTGGTTAGCACATCCCTCCAAGTATGAATGGTGTAACACTTGTAGTTACTGTTTTATAGGAGTACTGTATTTGTGAAATCCAGATTGAAGAATTCCTGGTCACATGACATTTTGAAAAAAATTTTGCTCCCATACTTATCCCTGTCAATAAAGAATCAGACGTCTTGCTGTATTGGGCCAAAGCCTCAGTGGGCTGATTACCCCTAATAAGTTTACTGGAGTAAATTTTCAAAGTGAATATCATCAGGGTAAGTATTTCTTTTAAGTAAGGTTCAAGTCAACAAAGCAGGACAAAGAAGTGGTTGGATAGTTAAGTATGTACAATTCTGTTAACTTCACAGTTGACACATATCATGTAAATTAAGTATGTTCCCACATCACTCTCACAAGGGCAAAACCTTTGTAAAAAACATACAGCTCTATTTTGAGAATATCATCTATTAAATTACATAAAGTCAGATGTAAATGCATATTTTCATTTTTTCATAAAGTTGGGTAAACGTTAAATTGTAAATGTTAAATTTGCAAACCAAGACATACCGTTAAAGTACTCAAAATGCCTGTTCATTATGCAAGGTTACGCAGTCTATGGCTGGCACTATTTTACAAGTGGTAAAGACACAAACTGATAACGTCAAATCGCCGAACACAAAACATGCAGACACCTTGTAATTATGGCACTGTGTATATTGTGTACAGAATCTTGACGTCATCAGTTAGTGGCTATACCATTTCTAAAATGATGCCCAATGGCGAACCAGTCAAATTCCTGTCTGATGATTGCTTGAGTCTGAAATTTGAATGTGTTTTTTGTACGTGAAATTTACTGCTTAAGGTAGATTGCGGCTAACAGTGACTTTAATCAGGATTTTTCTGAAACTTTCAGGAGATGTCTGGGATGAGATAAAATGTTAAAAAATAAGAAAAAAAGATGGGGTCCCCGTGCAAATTTTGGAGGTATGGCACCCTTATGTTGTCCTGCGGAAACATTTAGCTGAAATTGGTTAAAATGTTGTATTATTCGATTAACTAGTGTTATTGAATAATAAAACTGAAATATAGTAAAAACAATTTGACAGATTTTATACAACACAAGTCCCTGTATTGTAATATATTTTTTTTGTGATCTTCCTTTGAAAATATCAGAAAATATAACAATGTTTCCATGAATAGTGCTTTTATAAAAAGAGCAAAGTTTGGCCAAATTTTGATATTTTCATTACAAATGACATGATCTGAAATCTACGTTTTCTTTAAACTCTCGTAAATTAAGCCAAACAATATATAGATGTGGAATCAAACAAAAAAAAATGGGGGTCACCGCACAATTTTTAAGATATGGGCATTTTTAATACAAAATATGCTACACTGAAGCGCCCTCTAGCGACAGATCCCTGTTTAGTTTGATATATTCGAAACTTTTTTAATAGGTATTAAATAAAGTTTAGTTCACTTAAATACTGCAAATAATCCCACATTTGTCACACTTAAAACGGGCCTGTTACACAGAGTTTGCTATCTTGGTGTGAACTGTTTTGACAAACCAGATTTGAAAGTCGCACTGCAAAGTAATTGTATGCTATATCGCGACAAAAAGACCACTTCCGGAAAGAACGCTCGCGTAAAGAATGTTCGTACATGTGCGTAGATACGATGCGCAGTACGAATATTCGCATTACCCGCAAGCTATGTTAAAAAAAATTAACAAATTCAAGGCAGATTTGCATTTGTGTGTATTTTGTCCATGATGTACATAGGTTATGTTGATAAACTCCATTAATTGATAATCTGCAAGACGAGACTTCTTTTTAGTCAAATATCAACAGTTGGTACATCAGTTTGGGCAACGCTGTGGCCAGCACTCAGAGTTCTTGTCGGCACCCTCTGACCAGAGAAACTGTCAGATCTTTGACCTTGTTGTGGTAGGTCATCATAGTCTGGTGGAGGAATTTCAGGTCTTCCGTATGTTGGGATTTTATTGGTGGGCATTGGTTGCTGAGATACTGGGGTTGGACTGGCTGATCTTCTGTTGCTGGTATCTGCAGAGTTGTTGCTTTGATATAGGATCTAACAAAAGAGGAAAAGGAGACAGATCTCTTCATTTTTTATGACGTGAGATGGGGAAGGGGATCAAGGATTTTGTCATTTTCTGATTTGTTTGACGGGCTGAGTTTGTTGAGACCAAGATCCTAGTTTATATACTTTTTGGAATGGATTAATAAAAATAAATTTATTTTGCAACTTTAGCATATTCTATTAAATGTAAATGAAAAAGGAACTATGCAAATAAATTAATACCATGTAAATGTAAATAATAATATTGTGGATGTCAAAAATCTGAAATAAAACATCTGAAAATGATATCCTAGAAGATATACTTCAGGTATAAAAGTGCCACAAAGATCAATGTAATAGCGCAAATTAGAGGAATGTAGGGTTTAAAGAACAGGCAGCATAGCTCTGTGTATAGACAGAGATGTTTTTTGAAGTTTGGATTATGTGCATATTGTTTGTAACACTGAAATAGAACTGCATATTCAGAGAATATTGAAAGTGATCTTCTGGATCAATACACTCTATTGAGAGAAATTTAACTATCTACTTTAAAACTAAATTTGATAAATTTCACACTATCTCACTAGATTTATTGCAAGATCTTAACTAAATTCACACAAGTCACATGTAGAGATACTGGAACCCTACCAGCCAGGACACTGGGACCCTACCAGCCAGGGCACTGGGACCCTACCAGCCAGGGCACTGGGACCCTACCAGCCAGGGCACTGGGACCCTACCAACCAGGACACTGGGACCATACCAGCCAGGACACTGGGACCCTACTAGCCAGGACACTGGGACCCTACCAGCCAGGACATCGGGACTTCACCAGCCAGGACACTGGGACCCTACCAGCCAGGACACTGGAACCCTACCAGCCAGGACACTGGGACCCTACCAGCCAGGACACTGGGACCCTACCAGCCAGGACACTGGGACCCTACCAGCCAGGACACTGGGACCCTACCAGCCAGGACACCGGGACCCTACCAGCCAGGACACTGGGACCCTACCAGCCAGGACACTGGTACCATACCAGCCAGGACACTGGGACCCTACCAGCCTGGAAACTGGGACTTCACCAGCCAGGACACTGGGACCCTACCAGCCTGGAAACTGGGACTTCACCAGCCAGGACACTGGGACCCTACCAGCCTGGAAACTGGGACTTCACCAGCCAGGTCACTGGGACCCTACCAGCCAGGACACTGGGACCCTACCAGCCAGGACACTGGGACCCTACCAGCCAGGACACTGGGACCCTACCAGCCAGGACAATGGGACCCTACCAGCCAGGACACTGGGACCCTACCAGCCAGGACACTGGTACCAACAGCCAGGACACTGGGACCATACAAGCCAGGTCACTGGGACCCTACCAGCCAGGACACTGGGACCCTACCAGCCAGGACACTGGGACCATACCAGCCAGGACACTGGGACCCTACCAGCCAGGACACTGGGACCCTACCAGCAAGGACACTGGGACCCTACCAGCCAGGACACTGGGACCCTACCGGCCAGGACACTGGGACCCTACCAGCCGGGACACTGGGACCCTACCAGCCGGGACACTGGGACCCTACCAGCCAGGTCACTGGGACTTCACCAGCCAGGACACTGGGACTTCACCAGCCAGGACACTGGGACCCTACCAGCCAGGACACTGGGACCTTACCAGACTTCACCATGCAGCTAGGACACTTGGACCCTACCAGCAAAGGCACTGGGACCCTACCGGCCAGGCTCAAATTACCAAGCTGGCTCATGATTCAAATGATAAGGTAATGGCACTGTAGCAAGGTTGTCTCCAATTGACTTGTACAGGCCAGAAATAATTGCAATGCAGGGAGAAAAAAATGGTAAAAAGAAAAGTGGTGATTCAGAGAAACAATTACATTAATCTTTCAGCCCTTATTATAATATATTATTGCATTTGTACATTCAAATCAATTAAATCTGCAGCTATCATTGCACTATACATGGGTAGTCCAGTACCATAAACATAACTATTCTGTACCAGTATGCCTACTTCTATACAATTGTCTGCATCAAAGAGAACTTTTTAATGCCAGTGCTGTGTTAAATTTTCCCTAGAAGGCACAGATCTGAAGAGAGTGGTAATTTTCCCATCTATAAATTATCTTGTAAATATGCAATTATTCTGGGTTTTTTCCTATTTATTCCCCTGGCTATATATTCTAAATAGAATAATTTGCTTTTTTAGAAAGTGAAGCTACTCCACTCACTTTTAAATTTACATGGCCCTTGGGTTTCTACCCAAGCAAAATTTAGTGAATTGGTGAAAATTCACATACATTTCCAAAAAGCATGTCAAACAATGCACATAAAGAAAAGTCAATCTCAATAATGAAACTTTCAATATGCTTTTATGACAATATACAGTCATCCAGCTATCTGAACAATCTTTGCAATCCTTGAGTAGATTTGGACATGTCAACTGAGAATAGTTCTTTCATTGCATCACATCTTGTAGGTGCATGTTAGAAAGATCAAATTATTGGGAAATCTGGGCAATCTTAAGAATGCTGGAAGAGCTTACAAGACACACACACTTTTGAGTTTGGACACACATTGCTGAGTGCAACCAAGCAAGAAACACATTGAAAAATTTCAACACTTAGAAATGAGTGCAAGCAAGCAAGCAAACGTGAAAAGCAAGCATTCATAGCAACAATAAATAACAGCAAAATGGAAACATGAGATTAAATGATTAAATATGTTTATTAATTAAGCAAATACTTGCAAAATATGAATATGAAATAGTTTGGTGATAATGGCAAAAATTAGTTCTTTGATAGTGAAAGATACAAAAAGCTTTGTATAGCAGTGGAAAGCCCAAACTGAAAAGTATCATTTACATATTACATATTTTAGTCAATCCCCTCACTTTATATGAAGCTGCCAAGCATCAGATCATGTCTATTTGAAGGGCAAAACAAAATTCATATTAGTTGTTACTCATCTTTCATTAACAAATATGTACTTCCTTTGCACTGCAGAAACGGCAGGTAGTGCTGGTTTTGTAATTGTTACAATTCTAGTGATGGACACAATTCATCAGGTACCAAAAAAATGTCCTGTATGATATTTGTGTTGGATTTATGAAGCATTGTGATGTTGCATGGAGCAGGAGTGTGATTTTATAGAAAGGAATGAGAGAAGAGGGCAAGATGGACATCACAGAATTGCGGTTCAGAATGTTAATTCCAAGTTCATACAAGCGACACATAAAGTAATCTGAACAAAGTAAATGTTTTGATTTCTTAAATTTTCACATACATGTAGCTCATAAGATTGAGGCCTATAGAGAATTTCACGTATCAATGACTGATTAAAGGAAATTCATAGTTCTTAAGGTTCCAAGACAAGTAATTGACCTTTTTCAGCTAACAATTCTCTAGTGGTTAATAAGCTCAGAACCCCTGTAATTATATATTTTCAGAAAGCCTAGATATAGGAGAACATTTTGGTTACCATAGTGTCACCATTGATTGCATAACTATTACGTGACAGGTAATTTGCAGAACCTTTCAAAAATCGATTTTCCCTATGTTTTTTTCAATGCTTTGAGATAATGGCTGAAATTTGTGTGAGTGCAAGCTGTCCTTAGGATCTTCCAAAAAGTGTCTCAGAATTTTTTTAAACCTTCTAAAACAATTTTTATGCCAGGAAAACTTCCAGAGCGGTGAATTTAACCATAGTTGATTTCTTTAAAATTGTGCTCCAAAGACACTTAGCAAGATGTAAAAAATCTGAGACACGCTTTGGAAGAATGTTGTGACAGCTTGCATTCCCGCAAGTCTGAGTCAGATATTTTATAGTGTTACGACAAAACCAATTTTTGAAAGGTTATTCAAATTACCTTTTACGTGATAGTTATGTACACAATGGTGACACTGTGGTTATCACAATGTTCCCCTATATCTAGGCTTGGAGAAAATGTATAATTTACAGGGGTTCTGAGCTTATTAATCACCAGAGAACTGTTAGATTAAAAAGGTCAATCACTTGTCTTGAAACCTGCATGTCTAGCAATTTACAGTAGTTTGTGTTGACCCATTGACATTAAACAGATCAATGCAAACCACTGTTTAGTTACTGCATAAGTTTTGTTCATTAATTTGAATTATACATAGAGGGAGTTGGCAAGTGTCTGCTTTTCTTGGAAACAAAACTTAATTATTTAAGATATGGCAGCGCCCAGCTCTTATTTCAGCCAAAAAACCCCAAAACATTTGTTTTGTATTCTGCTGCAGTAATGTTTCATAAATGAATGATTGACAGAATTCAAATTGCCATGTATGGGCTCAGTTTTTGCAGAAATTAACACGGAACACCCACACAGGCCTTCTTTTGTCTCTGTATATAACATTAAAATACACCAAAAAACTCTTTAAATATATAAATACATATAAAAAGTGATAAATTACATCTGTTTCAAAATTTAAATCCTCTTTAAGTCCTTAAAAATTTAAGTCTTTGCAAAATGATACACATTTGTCGAATATGTACACTCTAAACACCCTGTTGAATTAAAGTTTCAACAAAGCCAAGTAGACAGAGATTTTAATGACGTTGTCATCCAGCAAAATATTGTCTTCATCCTTCAAATGTAAAGCTGTCCATTCAGATATGTAAGTCATTCTTTCATGACTTGTTACAGTTTTTGCAATGTACTTCAAACATGATACAAGTATACTTTCCTTCTTGACTTGCAAAGGATACTTTAAGTTGTAAGGCAACTTGGAATGAAATTTTGATTCACCTTGGTTGAGCAAACCCATGACAAACCATAGAAACAAGAAGACAAATTCCACTATTGACATCAGACTAGTAATTCTACAACATCGATGATGTTTTCAACCCTGGCATTCTTAGGGGTAGGGTAGACACCTTTAGCATTCAATGCGAACTTCACACTCATATCTTGAAAACTAACACTGGTAAAGTTTTCTACCTCATTCCTTGAAAACTGACATTGGTAAAGTTTTCTACCTCATTCCTTGAAAACTGACATTGGTAAAGTTTTCTACCTCATTCCTTGAAAACTAACATTGGTAAAGTTTTGTACCTCATTCCTTGAAAACTATCATTGGTAAAGTTTTGTACCTCACTCCTTGAGAACTGACATTGGTACAAAAATTTATACTGACCCATATATGGAGAGACTTGCTTATATCTATCTGATTGTCAATTTACTGACAGATTTAAGAACAAGTATCATTAATTTGAAGGGTATATGTTCATTTCTGCACCAAAAAATGCCCTTAATTAATTTAGATTTATTATTTCATATATGATCACTATAAAATTGTTTACCATCTTGTTTTAATCTATCTTTAAACTCAAATACATCATCCAAAGATCCATTTAATTTTATCACTTAATCATTTGGTCAGCAAAGTTAATGACTTCAAGACAAACACAAATAATAACACATGACAAATATTTGCAGCCTAAATGCCACTTATGATGGTTTGTGTTATCATTATCTTTATGACAACCAAACCACTGCCTCTTTGACAAACTGAGATGCATAAAAAAACATACATGAACCTAGGCATATTTTGCTTTCAATTGTGATGAATAAATTTGTAAATTTTGATGAACAAAATGATGTTAACACTCACAAGAACACCTCCTCATCACAATCATTCAAATTTTCCTCAGCTTGTGTAACACTCTCTAAATTTTTCTCAGCTCTTTCTTCAACATCATCGGTTTTAACATCTACATTCTCATCAATTTCTTTTGACTTTCCATGTACCATTTCTTCATTACTATTACTTTTCTCTTGTAAATTTTCATTATTGATATAAATGTTATTATCTGCTTTGTGCTGCATAGTTTGACCATCATTTCCTTTCCCTTCCTCTACTAGCTTCCTTTCATTCTTATCCTCCCTATTAGGTGCCTCTATCCCACCCTCCCTGTCATCTGTTTCCTTGACTACAATCACTTTTCCTGAATCATTGTGCCCAGGTGCATTATTTGGATTCATTTCCTCATCATGGCACAATACCTGAGTCCCATCGCCTTTCATAACAAGAACTTCTTCTCCGTTTTCTACGATCACCTGATTTGGCCTTGGAATGTGGATCGGATTGGTGTAACCTTCCATTGCCTTGGCAACACCTTCCTCTTTTGAATCCAATTGCATCTTGTCCTCATCTTTTTCCTTGGCTGTGTCAACAGCTGAGAGGTATGGGGATGGACCAATCCAGCTTAGCATTACTGGTAGAAACACCAGACCATGGAACAGGCCAAATAACACAACCAAGAAAAAGATCTGTTTAAATGAAAGAAATGCACAAAATATCACTTGATTACAGAGTTTAGATGAGACACTGATTTTCACTTTTATCTGATCATGTTTTGACTGCCGGGTATTTATCAAATTAAGAACTTTTTCTAATTTTTGTCTTTGTAAAAATATTCCTCAAAAATCAGTTATCAGTAATGTCAGACCAAAGGCTGCTCATACTCAGGGGCAAAAAGCAACGCTGTTCCATTACAAAGATGTTTCACGGCAACAGGAATTAGACAGGCAGATGGCATTTTTTTCCTTTTATCAGTGTACTGAGTAAAGACTGGGCAAGCAATTTATACCATTAGTGAGAGTGGAAATTGTATTCTTTTAAACAGTGGAAGACTCCATAAGCTAAAATGATTGTTGGGCAAACAGGATTGCATCACTTCTTTCAGGCGTTTGACAAAGGGCTGGCTATGATTATTTGACACGGCGGTGAGAAACATCAGACTAGGTATAATGCAAGAAGGATTACACTTACATGTAAAAAATTCTCTGGTTACAATGTGTTCGATTTATTGGCTGACCTTAAAACTTGGAACAACAATGAATTGGTAAAATTATTTGTCCATTTCAGGAAGGAAACAAAGTCGTGTATACAATTTTGTATTATTTTTGTCATGCTTTCAAGTAAGAGCAACACAAATATGGAATAATTATCACAAAATATGCATACATAAAGACCATAGACTGCCGTAGTAAAACTACAATAGATAGAAAAACATCTAACCTTGAAGAAGACCTTGAATATATATGAGTTGGAAAAGATAAGCAGAACAAATGCCAAGAAAGTACTGAAACCACCATTGAAGACAGCTGGTCCAATGGCTCCTAGGGTATATTTTGCACGCCCTGCAAGGAAAAAGTTCAGATGACAAGAATTATTTTCACTTTATTCATAGAACAAATTTTGAAGGGAGAGTTGCTATAGCTTAGTTGACCTCTTTATCAATATTTACTTTGGTTGCATTCCTAGTACTAACATCAAATATTTGCCAGACTGAGTCTAGACTTTTCTCTGCATTGTCATCAATCTGTATATTTTTATTTGTACTTTATGCACCATTTAATAAACACTTTCAGAGCTGTGAAAATGAATGATTGTTTCTTCAAATGTTTCAATGCAACAAAAAGCATTGTCCTTGTTGATTCTAATCATCAAGGTGGCTGAAAGTAATGATATGCCTTTATGCATCAATGGCCCACCGTTCAAAATGATAACCACAATGCAGCTACAACATTGTTCACCAACTTAATGTATAGTGTATGCTTAATTATTACCAAAAGTTGTGGAGTTTGTTATGATTTAACATGAAATATTTCATAAAGAAATATTTAACAAAATACTGCCAATGGCGCTTGGACATAATGACTGCCTAGTATTATCGGCATTTATCAACAACCCCACTCACTGTGAATTAGACAGACCATGAAGTCAATGAGCTACATATAGCTGAAAGACTATTTTTCACATTGTGATTTTAAGCCCATTTTTATAAGAAAAGGGACATGTATATGTATATGGAGAAAAAAGCAGAAGACATATTTGTAAATGGTTTGTTGAGTGACAATCCCGTATGCATCTCTTGAAAAATTTTGTGGTTATAAGGTATAACAGTAGTGTACAAATAATGAGGTTAGAATAAGTGTAGTAAAGCTAAGTTGACAGTCATTAAGATTACAAAATTATACACCAAGTTAAGGAAATCTGACTGAAATAAGTGTTGAAAGAAGTAATTGAAGCTAAGATAGGAATAAATTTAGTTACTGCTAAAAGGTTGGTAGAAGGCCACCACAGGAATTGGTCAATACCATGGTGTTGCCACCCTTATTACAGAAAGGTCTATAAATATTAGTCAAAGGGGGCAAGATGATCTAGTAGGGCAGCAAAGTCATAGTCATCTTTTTGTCTAATACCTTGTGTAAGTTCATGAACTTTACATAAATCTTGCTATAGATTTGTTGCTTATGGGCAATAACTGTGTTTCAGATCATTTGAGAGCAATCCATCCATGACAGGTTTAAATTGTAATATAGATTCTATTAAAAGGAGAGAAACTTCTCAGATAATTTTTTATTCCCAGTAATTTCCTGTGAGAACACACGGACCACAGGCGCTCCTTAGCTGGGTCGTCTGCTAAGTAGATCGATATTCGGATCGATCTATTGATCCCGTAGTCGATTTGCCCGCCACTGCAACCTAAATACTCACAAGGTGTGCAACACAATCAGTCAAAAAACACACCACCCGATTTGTCAACTGGCCGTGCGCTCACACAAAACATTCAAAACTACACTCCCATATACCTAGTTGGATCACAAATTTAACCATCTCCTCAAAAATCACGCCGATGAATGTGTTACTCGCGTCATCTTGAAGAAATCGGCCGTGTTTTGAGACCAAGCGCGGTGAAATGCGGCCTGCAGAACGATTCTACCATATGACGTCATTTTTTCCACTGCTGATTGCTTCAACTGTACTTCAGCAGTGACGTCTTGCCATGACCTTTGTTTTAACCGTTGATTAGCCAATCAGTAGTAGAATAAATTACATCATATGGTAGAATCGTTCTGCAGGCCGCATTTCACCGCGCTTGGTCTCAATACACGGCCGATTTCTTCAAGATGATGCGAGTAACACATTCATCGGCGTGATTTTTGAGGAGATGGTTAAATTTGTGATCCAACTAGGTATATGGGAGTGAAGTTTTGAATGTTTTGTGTGAGCGCACGGCCAGTTGACAAATCGGGTGGTGTGTTTTTTGACTGATTGTGTTGCACACCTTGTGAGTATTTAGGTTGCAGTGGCGGGCATATCGACTACGGGATCAATTGATCGATCCGAAAATCGATCTACTTAGCAGACGACCCAGCTAAGGAGCGCCTGTGACACGGACAGATGCTCAGGACAGATGCTGGTGCTAGCTTGATAACTAACCTAAAACTTGTAACATCATTGTCTCAGAGTAGAGACTGTAACCATGTGAGGTCATGGATACTTAATCTCCGGAAATTATGTGAATGTCAAAGTCTGTATATTGACTCAAGGATGTTTACTTTACAAATGCCTAGGGTCTTCACAAATGTAAGAATCTAAAATATGAAATATGTTTTTTTTATCGCTTTTGTTGCCCAAAAGAGCGTGGAAATCTCTGATACTTTGAATTAGCCATCCTGCATATTTCTAACATTCATCAGCACCATGTTTCTGTTCCACAACTCATAAAACAGTCCAAAATGCAGGATTAGTGTACCTTCCAAAACTACATATATGAAAGACCCCTAAAATCAATTAGTTAAAAAGGGGGGTTAGCAATTTCCCAAAACTATCTAACCGCTACACCGTTTAACTCCATTTTTAGGAATCAGAACCTAGACCACAATCTGAATATCTGTACCAAATATCAACGCAGTCTATTCAGTGGTTTTTGACTTTTTGTCGTTTACGGACAATTTTCAATGGACGATGTCAAGTCAACCCATCACAATAACATGATGACTTTCGGTCATTATGTTAATAATAAATGTAAAGAAACCACAAAGAGGCAAAGGTTTGGCTGCAATCAAGGGGCAATAACCCATCCCTGCATCATATGACTATAATTACTGATAAAAAGACTGATAAAATCTTTCCTAAGTCTGTTGTTGGTGTGTTACTGGTGTGGTAAGAGTGATCAGTGATTTTCTAAGTCCCTGATTGGTGTCTTTTGTGTGGGACTGGTTTGTATGATAAGATTTTTTCTCAGTCAGCAGTACATGTGTTTCGAGTGGGTCAGTTATAATGATAGGATATTTTCTATCTCGTGATTGGTATGTTTCAAGTGAGTTAGAATATGATGGTTTCAACCGGGACTTGAACCCACAACGCATGGCACCCAATCACCTAGTGCAGAGGCCAACAGACAAACCGCTCGGCTAAATCCCCAATCTCAATAAAGATTTGTTCAATAAACAAGCTAAGGATATTACAATTCTGACTGCGCCCTCTCCACTCGCCGTAGAGTTCGTGAAGCACTCTTGCTAGCACACACGCTATCATACATCTCACACAAACAGAACGTTTAAATTAATTTCAGAGTCCAAAAGGATGCTGCAATTAATTTAAACAGCTGGGTTAGAATCATAAAAAAATTTACGAAGTCCAAAAGTGGTGAGTTTCAGGTGTCTAAAATTTTTCAAGGGTGGATTTATGGCCCACCTAAAACACCCCTAGCCCTGTCAGTGTATTCAAGATGCTGGCCCTATCGGTGTATTCAAGATGCTGGCCTGTAACCAACTTCATTTTCCTAGCTGGGGGTGTTTCAGGTTGGAGTGTGTGGGTTGAATAGCATTTGGGGTGTTTTAGGAGGGTCATAGATACATCCAGGGTGCACCTAGCAGGGTATATATTTTATTAGGGTATGTATGCCACGATGAGGCCAGTCACAGATTTGAATGGCCTCAAGGGAGGGCAGAAATTTATACATGTACTGCCGCAGTGAGGTCATAAGGGCATGGTCGTTGCTTGGAAGGCGTAAGAAATTTCTCACTGGATCCCGCCGCACATAATACTGGGCGCACACTTTGTGCCCATAACAGTAACCCTATGGGAACTTTATTGAGCTTAACAGTCATCCAAATGTAACAAAATAAGTAACGAATCTCTTTATTTATTAACTGCTACCCTGCATCGACATAATTTATTTTTATAATGGAAGGTGAGTGGGAGTAGGATGTGAACTTGAGCATGATAAGAACTGACGAGGCTGGATCACAATGTTGATGGTACTGCTATTGTGAGTGGGTGATGACTCTGAGGAGATGACCCAAGTAGATTTGATAGCAATTATGAGTTAGGCTAGAGAGTAGGTGCTGATTCATTTAATTGTTATTGTGTTACATTGTGGCATATGATAAGATGAAGCAATTGAGTAACTGCCTGTGTAACACAGATAGTTGCAATAGACACACGTTTACTACAGCAGATAGTTGCAATAGACAGATGTTTACTACAGCAGATAGTTGCATAGACAGATGTTTACTACAGCAGATAGTTGCATAGACACACGTTTACTACAGCAGATAGTTGCAATAGACACACATTTACTACGGCAGAAAGTTGCAATAGACAGATGTTTACTACAGCAGATAGTTGCATAGACAGATGTTTACTACAGCAGATAGTTGCATAGACAGATGTTTACTACAGCAGATAGTTGCATAGACAGATGTTTACTACAGCAGATAGTTGCAATAGACAGATATTTACTACAGCAGCAAACTTCTCAGCAGTACAGCACATCGTTTTTTTTTAAAAATAACACCAGCTTTTATACTAAGCCCTACAGGTTTCCCTGGAGTCACATTGAGGCTATCCAGCTGTCATCGTGACAAGTGCCCTCTACAAATACTCACTCAAACTTTTGTTTGCCACACCTGCATGAATCAGTGGTCTTGGCCTAGGTTTGTGAGCCCCCTTTTCACATGAACCATGAGTATAGCAGATTTCCCCACAATTTATATGGAGCATTCTTGGATAATGCTTCCTTTGAACACATTTAAAATTAGAATTTGATTGGACTTTGTAAGTGGTGGACAGGAATAAGGTCACAAATGCAGAACTTACGATCTCTGGTTCCTTTCAACGTCATGAATGTATGTCCAATGTGAGCAGAGTAGTCCACAGCCAATCCAACGGCTAGAATCAAGTTAATGGTGGTGACTGTATCAATTGTCAATCCCCAGAAATGCATCATTCCTGTTACATCAACCTGCATTTAATGTTGATGCAAAGAAAGAACACAGATTATATTTCCCTTTTACAGCAAGTACTGCATTAGTTTGACTAACAGTAACATACACCATTGTCCCCAGTCTACAAAGTGTATAGCAGTTTTTGATTTTATAATATCAGAATGCATAAGGAGACATACCGGTATCTACAAATTATCCAATTACTATTAGTACAAGATGCGAGGTATAATGATATTCAAATATGCAGATTACATTAATAAGCATTGTTTCGGTATTAAACTTCTATGCTAATGACCCTTAATCAATGTGGAATATTCATGTACCTCAGATCTTGCATTGTATATCCAATTATGATAAAGTTAATACTGTTGTGGCAACTGATTTTTTTAACTTTTATTCAATATGAAGTACCAGTACTATTTTACACCCGGCCGGCCAGAATGACAGATACAGAATGAATCAAATTCACTGCCATAATACTGTAAGTTTGCTGAAAGAATACTTGCAGTTTCTCTCCTGATGGTTTCAAATAACTAAGTAGAAAAGCTATCTCTTTATGAAGTGAAAAACAAGATATTGCAACCATTAACATTTTATATTCTGAGATGAAACTTTCTTGTTACTTCATTGAATTGTACCCTTAATAACATCTTTCCTCTTATACTGATGACAAAACTTGGTTTCCACAGCTGTTAAGTGCATGAATTACATAAACTCAACAAAACGTATAAATGTAGCTACAGAGGCACAACCATTGCAGGCTGGAACACTGAGGGCACATCAGTCAGCCTTCAAGTTCAACACAATCTACAATGTGGAGCTAGTTTTAATAAAATTATCAATACATGCTCTCCTAATACTCTATGTAAAATTTGCAAAAATGGGTGTTTTTTTAATAAAATGATACATAATCCCACCTGGTTTTAATAAAATGATACACAATCCCACCTGGTTTTAATAAAATGATACATAATCCCACCTGGTTTTAATAAAATGATACACAATCCCATCTGCTTTTAATATAATGATACACAATCCCACCTGGTTGGGATTACAATTAGGCTAGTTAAGTGTCCAGAAGAAAATGTGCTAAGTGACTACATATCCTAGGACCAATCAGGTACTTCGAAGAAATTGTTCAGAAAACAGCCACAGATAATATCCCAGAATGCTCTGATAATATCCCAGAATGCTCTGATAATATTCCAGAATGCTCTTTTGTGGTTTGACAGCTTGGACAATTGCAATGACTTGGTGTTGTCAAGCTAAGTAAGACACTGTTAAGGAACTTACCAATGTAAAAATGACACAGAGGAAAACCAGGAGAGAAGTCCATAGATTTGCAATGAGGATAAGTGTGACTAAAAACACTGCGGCCATAGCAAGACCTAGATTACGATAGAGTTCCTTCTTGATGACCTGGTAAAATAAATGCAACATTTGAAATGAGTAGATATGATATAATACCATAAAAATTTTACACATGTGAAGAAGTGCATACATTACATTTTATATCCTTTGATGCCAGATTTGATGTGTTGCTACAATGTATTCCTCATATAAAACAATGAGAAGATCATTTGGTGAAAGGTTGTTTTTGAATCATACGTCACATATGAGAAACCAGATGACTTTATTAATGCTGAGCTCCCATTGATAATTAAGAATTAACATACAGTGGAAGAAGGAAGAAGAGACAATGTTTGAAATCTTCAACAAGCTCAATCAGCAGCATATAGACTTGCATGACTTCCACTGGAAATGTGACTCCTAACAAAAAGAGACTGGTGTGCAAACACCTTGATTGTAAGGACAATTTTCTTCAACTACTTCCACAAGCACAAAATGCTATGGTGACTATTTGACGATGCAAAATAAAAACAATTGCGACAGCAAAGTGACAAAGTAAGAGAAGGGTTAACTGCCAACATTTCTTCAATTGCAAAGGAGTTGAATTCTACTGTAAAAAGAAGCAATGTCACTGGATTAAAGATAACGTCACTGAGCTAGAACGAAGACATGAACACTTAAACAGGAACTTACAGGACCGTGGGCGCACAATAGAGCGATTATTCATGACACTCATAATTTACATACACTGGGCGGGATTTTTCGAAGTCACGTGTGGACGATGGTTAATGGAGGGGTAAACACTATCTGTTACCGATTAAGAGGGATTTCAATTATCACCTTCTGTCTAAATGTAATGGAAACCTGAACAAGGAATTTGTCTCCACGGGTAAAATACACTGAACGTGATCATTTTATGGCCGCAGTAAACCCCGTCCAACTTGAGGTCCCGGGCTTGAGGTCTGCCTAACTGCAGTCAGAGTGAACGTCGACTAAAACTTCGTTGTATACTACAGCATGATGACATCTTATGTATAACTAATTCAGTTGTTATAAGGAATGAATCAAAGGCAACATTTTCGCCTTCTATTTGAAAACATAAACAGCGCTGGCAGCGTCCGACAACTGCCGAAAATTCACAAACAATGGGACTCAACACCGACCATAACGAAGTGAAGCGTGAATGTCGCTGGCAGGATTTTGACCCCGGGGTGACGTAATTGAGGTGAAATGTACGTTGAGGTAACGTAAACTTTGACTGCATACGATACGATATGCCTACAGGAATTCGCACGATGCATAAATTTTGTGACAAACAGAACTTAAAGTTTTCCATTGACATTGAAACTTAGACTTGTCATACTGTAAATCCAAGCGTTGATATTTCAATTTTCATGACGCTGAGGTGTAGTTCGCCGCGATCGCGCGAGTAAGCTTGCTCGGATACATCGCCGTCAAGAGTTGTCTATACTCGCGAATGACGCTTGTCTGTCCATGCAGTTTTTGCATTTTTCGTTTATCTGGTGACTTAAGTTCCGAAGCCTGATAACGTTTCGACACTGTCGAAAATGAAAAGACAGATGCGTCTTTGCCGACTTTTCGTTAATCACTAGTAACATTTGTCGACACGGATCGACTGGCATTGGTATCAAGTTTGATAAACGGTACAAAGAAGCACGGTCCCTCCAAGTTGGCAATCTATAGACGCAAGCTGAATGTGTGAATCGTTTGTGGGACATGTCCTGTGTCACGAGTAGGGTATCCAAAGCTCACATGTTTACATCTGTGTCTTGATTAGGGTACACAGGTGTAATTTGTTGTCTTAGACTAATAGACCGTAAGAAAATTTGACGTGAACGGAAAAGCCGAATGCCCAATAGCATCAGCTGGCAATGTCCTCCATAATTTCAAGTTATGGTACGAGAATACAGTGAAGTAGCACTTATATATTGGGTTTTTTTTTAATTTTAATTTTCTAGGCCTTACGTTTTTGTCATGCTATACCTCTATAACTTTTATCTAGTAACGACATGGTAAGACTTGTTGTCACATCTTGCCATAAAACGTGTGCAATCTAAACGCTGATGAACAGCGAGCATGGAGCAACAAAGACTGATGTGGAGCCAATGTATTTTCCGCTAGCCGGACAATTTTTCCTGAATGTTCATGAATGAACGACAAGTGGAGTAAACTGAGGCGACTCCAACCCAATGTGAAAAGATGGTCCACATTTTACTGCCACTGGCGTTTTCTACAGACAAAACACACAGACAAATGTCATGATGATACTGCAGTATGATGACGTTACCGGGACTGACTTTTCTTTTGAACGTGTTGATTTCATCATGGACGTGTAAGACAAAGATATCCAGATATTATTTGATTACAATGTCGGATCATCGGATGTATACATGACTGAGACCTAAATAGGGTCATAACTTTGACCCTGAGATCACATTTTATCCACCATTTAGGGTGATTTCGGTGACATCATCTTAGACTCGAGACTTGCAACTTTTAGGTCAAGCCCTGACGTCACATACTCTCAAATAGGCAATTTTTGTTCATTTCGATATTAAAGCTTACACTGTCAAACTCCGTGTGACAAGAAGCCGTGATACGACCTCTGCTAGGATAATTTCCTATCATTTTGAACATATGATCTTAGACAGAGCTAAGACTGTACACTTGTTTCGCACTTGCCATTGGTGGATGGAAATGACGAGAGTGATATCAGAACATATTTCAAGCCTTTTAGCACCCAAATGTCTTGTCACAGGAAGAAGCATAGAAAATTTGCGCAGTACATTATCTCCCTTTGCTGTCCGTTAGTGTGAAAAAAACAGACGACTTTCTGGTGGGGTCCTGGGGCCGTCGTCCAAAGACGAAAATTTTCCGCATTGTTCGCATGACAAACTCATGGATGTGTTTAGGGACTGTGATTTTAGTGTTGGGTAATCTATAATACGCCGACACCTCATTTTTGTTCACAGACATCAGCGAAATAAGAAATGAAAAAAAAGCGATTGGGCAGGTCGACAGAGCAGAAAGTGTTTCCTATTTGTCTGTAGACATGACCAAGCCGCAGCTGTTAGCACCTTCAGTGTGATTTATTGTGCGTCGTCTTTGTCATGAATATTGATGACTAGCTAGCCGTTGGGAAGTAGTTTCAGCATCATTTCTTGTTGGTCGTTTGCAATGGTAACAACTACGGCTATGCCTATCCCACACACAGTTTTCCTATCCGAAGATCAAAAGGAAGCAACCCGCGCTTTCTTTGCTCGATCAGGATGGGAGCTTTGTCTTATTGATCAACGCTCAAGTAAAGCACAGAGACAGGCAGATGGAAACAAAGTGCAGACAGAGATTTTGCCTCCTCCGGAAGTGCCAACGCCAAAAGTACAGAGAGATGAAGGGCTGCCCGAATGTCAACATTGTTTTCGCCACCCATGCGTCACAGCAAGGGAGCAGAAATGGCTCCTTCGCATCACAACCCCGGCCTGAGAAGAAGCATGTAAAAAGACTTTTGGCAGTTGATAGACAAATAGCAAGGCTGGAAAAACCCAAGATATCTGAAGAAGAAATGCCATGCCTTGACTAACAGAAACGACGTATTCACCCGCAGGGAAATGCGCGACTGGGTGCTGACCAAAGTTCGAGGTTTATACCCAAATCCCCAAGGCGTTCCTTATTTGGGACACAGGTGGTATTATAACCACAAAAACGGCCCTTCTCAGGACCAAATGCCAAACGGTCCTTTTCAGGACCACTACATGCTCCAAAAAGAGAAAACCGTGTATCGTTGACTCCTTCCCTGGATGTATGTATGCGTGTTAGTATTTGTTGTTTGTAATCTTTATCTAATTGCATTGCTCTGATAAGTCGGTGCGTTATATTTGTCTCGGCCAGTGGGGTAAACATCGCTCTGACCACGTGATAAATTTGAATACTCATGATTGACAGTGTCGTGACATTTGCAAATGGGGGTCAAATGCTCGTTCCGGAACACGCTGTTGAAAATATATGCCGGCTCTGACAAAAATTACGACATTTTCAAAGTTTATTTTCGACCCGACTGCATTTGCTGTATATTCATAGACAATATATGCGACATTTGGTGACATCAAACAGCTTGAACACGGTAAAATAACACGATTCTTGGAACAAACACGGCACGTCCGATCAGTAGCGTGGCTTTTTGACATTTGCATAGAATTACTGTAATCCGGCATTTATAGGGGAAGTTCCTGTTTAAGCTCAGGGATGGAATCTTTGCGTGAATCACTGAAAAACAAACGTCATGAAGGCATTGCCACCTAATTGCCACTTGACAGGTTCAGTCAAAAAAAAAACTCATTATTATTTGGGGCATCCAGTTTGACAAAGACAATGAAGACGCTGAAGGTAAAACTCAGATATTAATGAAACAAAGGCTTAAAACTTCAGCAACTCAGAGCCATACATCATCTTGCCAAGCCAACTAAAAGCCAACCTATATGGTACATGTAGCCTCTACATTGCAGCCCCTACATTACAGCCCCTATTTAAAGATTGAGACAAAAATCAATTGTCTCATATACATAAACAGCTTTGCAGAAAGAATACTTCCTTGAGTTGATAAACCCTATCTTTAAAGGCCGGTTCGGACTTAATTCAGTGTTTCCGTTAACGCAAAATCCTGCGTATTTTACGCAAAATTGTTCGGAAATACGCAAAAAAATCATGACTGCGTAAACAAATACGCGTTGAGAAATGCCGCCCAATGACACGACGTACTTGGCCCCACTACATTGCCTGAACGTGGTTCAATGCAGGACAAAAATAGAACATATGCACCTGCTTGCAAGTGACATTTATCATGATATTGCAACATTTTGACTTTAGCAGACCGCAGCACCTTATGCAACATTGTATTTCATCAGCACAAAACGCCATGTCAATCAGTTCTGTACAGACAATGGCACTACAGATGCAAAAAATTCGAGAATCGATCGAGTCTACGTAGTTGGTAACACAATACAGTTAATGGTCATTACGCCGCATGTTATTTGGAAAGTGTTTACGGGTGACCATTTAGACTGTCGGGTTGCATTCTTGAGAGGTCCCGCTGGACTTTGAACAGTATCTGCTTTTTGTTGGCCCTTTGAAAACACTAATTTCGTAGTCAGAAGGTATTTTCTTTGAACATGAACTCATTGGGCTGCTCAACGATCATATACGGGACATGCATCATGGCATGGCAAACGTTCAGCTACACCTTGAAGCTCCCCAGGTTGTTGTTTTTTGTTAATAGAGCATGCGCATTACGGGAAACCCCCCAAGTTCTACAGAAAAGACTGCCCAACTCACTTCAGATACTGATTCCTACCGTACGCATTTGAATACATTTTACGCAAATAAAACTCAGTTGCGTAAAATCGTACGCAAGTTTTGAAATTGTAACGGAAACGCTGCTTAATACAAAAATCTAGCAAGTTTATATAATGATTGCAGTTTCAAAGGAGAACAAAAGACAGGAACACCTCATAATCTTCTTCACACCATAGTTAACCTCTATCCCGGGCCTTTTCGACCCGGGGTTTAACATTGAACAGTGTAACACCCATGGTTTTTCAATGCCCTACTGGACAGAAAAGTCAATCTACAATGTGTACTACTTGTATCCTTACTCCAATTAGGGTCAACTTAAATGGAACCCCAAGCTCTAACAATAGCCTTTCAGTGTTGATCATCATGTAAACCTCTGAACATTTTTTTAAAATCAGGACAGCTGTTTCTGGCAAGACTCCTTGACAAAAATTATGGACACACTTTCCAAGGTTACCAAGCTATTAATGGCTGTACAGTGACTATAATACTAGAATTAAGGTATTATACTGGTAATTTTCTTACTCTGTGACTAATAATAATAATATTTGATTTTCTGCTTGTAAATATAGGATTTACATAACATTTGTGGCAATAAAAGTGTAATACAAAAATAAGCTCAAACTTTTCTCCAATAAAGATAATGTAATACAGTATAATAACAGTAGCTTATAATAAATATAACTAGGTACATGTATTTCTTTGTTTATATGAAGTAAAAATATAACCCGCAAGTTGTTCATTAAAAGATCACTCTTGTTTTGTTAGTAGAGAAATAAGCTGATTTTCAGTTGTATCATTAGGGAGATTAATTTTAGTGAAAAAGTTTTTTCTTTGAACTTTGTATTTCTGACAGACTAATAAAAAGGTCATTTCATCTTAAATATTGTTAGTGTTACACTGACAATAGTGTCACTGTTAATGGCCATACAGGGACTTACTAGAAGGCAGTATACTGGTATTTTCTGACTCTGTGACAGGTATTCAAAAATTCACAGAACATCTGCAACATCCAGCATTTGACAGACAAATAAACAGACAGTACAGAAGAGATGGCACATGACACATCCATGATATGCACAATGTCATGTACATGTACCGGTATATCCGAAGGGAGCTAAAGATTTCTTGCAAAACAATGTTTCCCTATTAGAAAACATGCAAAATAATGTGTATAGTTCAACAAACAAGGAAACTGAGAGGGCACTACAGAAAGATACATACCAGTATGGTATGCAGTGTACAAAGTCCTTACCTGTTGATACTATAATACATGCCACTGTATACCAGGTAATGGTAGAAGATCAAAAAGAAATCTAAATATCACTAACCTGATTGGCATCCCAGGTTGGAAAAACCTCTGCATACGCAAAAGCTGCATCTTCCGCTGTAAATCCAATATTTTTTATGATTTTCCGAATGTCCTGCATTGCATCGATTTGTATTGCTGAGTTCTCCAAGGAAACAAATTGGAAATTGATTCGAGAATACTGGAAAGAGAACGGAAAATGGCATCAAGGATACAGCATGTGCTAGATTTTATGATGGCTTGTGCTAAACCACCCTACTTTTGGTTGGGTTTAGGGAGGTGGATGAGAGTAGGTTCATCTTGAAGGTCAGTATTACTCAATATTAACAGAAATTACAATCCTACGGATTTTCCATTTTTATTACATAATACTGTACCTTCAAGACAAGAACCATATGCCTAACAGCTAGAGTCTCTGTCTGTAAGAAGTAGGAACCAAAAACTTAAAGATAACCCACATGACTTCCTTATTCTGTATGGTTTCTTCCTCTGAAAGACTCGCAGTCTACTATTAATGCATGCACCTGGGTGACACAAACAGGCGCTATAGAATACATACCTTCCTGCTCAGAGGATACGTAAGAGGTACAAAAAAGTAAAAACAAGCGACCTAGCAGCGGATATAGCTCTGCTGTGTTTATGTAGAGAATAAATATTTTGACACATGTTGATGAAGAAGGTGGAATTCTTTGATAGCTCAATGCAGTGGCCAGGAAAAAGTGGCTAAAATAGCTGCAAAAATACACAATTGAAGATTTCATCATACTTTGAATATATCACATCGGATCATCCCTAAGAACATGTAAACCAAAGCTATCTGATGAGTAGTTTTTTGAGAATAAAATTTTCTGACCAAAATCGGTAACAATTGCCCCCAAAAATAAAATTGCAGATTTCCTCATTATTTCAATAAATATCATTTAGTTCATTTATTGGAACCTTTTTTACCAAATTTCAAAGCTACCAAAATACAAAATTACATATTTCATCAGAAATTCAATATATATACTTTGTTTATCTATAGATACCTGTATACCAAATTTCAAAGCTGTTAGACCAGTACTTTTTGAGAAACATATTTTATGACCAAAAATGGAAAAAAATTGCCCTTAAAATTCAAAATTGCAGATTTTTATCATAATTTCAATAAATATCATTTAGTTCATCTATAGAAACCTGTATACCAAATTTCAAGGCTATCAGATGAGAGGTTTTGGAAATACACATTTTTTGACCAAAAATGGCAAAAATTGCCCCAAAATTACAAAATTGCAGATTTCATCATAATTTCAATAAATATCATTAAGGTGATCTGTAGGAAGCTGTATACCAAATAGCAAAGCTATCAGATGAGTACTTTTGGAAATACACATTTTTTGACAAAAAAAGGCAAAACATGTCCCAACAAGTCATTGTTGATGACACAGTCCCCGCTGTCCATTTTGTTATAATCTTTGGTGTCTAGGTAGCTGTGGTGTAGGTAGCTGTGGAATGACATTGATGCAACGGGTGCATCAGACCTGTGACTTGCATATTAAATTAATCTGAGGAACGTTCAATAAAATTGACCCATCTCTGCCGGTAATGACCATTGAAGGAACTTTTGATTACATCACACATAACGATGCCCTCACTGCCTCTAGTGTCATGATGGCACATACTATACACATGGTTTGGTGGAATTTTAGAAATGGTATGGGATCGGGTATGTTGTTGTAATCAGCCATTTCGGATCATATAATGAAACAAATTAATGTGCACAAGAATGCAGCCATATCACGTTTAAACAAAATCAGTCCATCGAAGGACAGTGACCTATGTTTATGTTTCAAAGACACAAAAAAATCACACCAAAATTGAAATCAAATGGCTGTCTATTGACCATATGGATCATAGCACAAAATTAGTAGACATGCATATGTATACCATTATAGTACTTTATCTTTGTACCAAGTCTCAACAACATTGGATAAGCATATGATTAAGCCTAAAAGACATGAAGAAATCCAAAAATGACCATCTAGCACGATATTGGGAAAAAATGACAATCTGGCAACCATATGTCACGAAGTACATTGACATGTATATGTATGCCATAGTGCATGATCTTGTGCCAAGTTTGGACAAAATCGGTGTAATGACCTTTGAATTAAGCTTCAAAGACATGCAAAATTCCAACAAAATGGCAGTTCTGCAGCCATATTGGCTCCTATCGCAAGGTTAATTGATACATGCATATGTATGCCATAGTGCTTTGCCTTTGTGCCATGTTTGAACAAAATCGGTTCAAGGATGTTTGAGTTATGGTTCAAAGACATGAAAAAATCGCAACAAAATGGCCGCCTCACGCCCATATTGGATCGTATCGCAATATAATGCAACATGCATATGTAGGCCATAGTGTTATGCCTTTGTGCCAAGTTTGAACAGAATCGGTTCAAGGATGTTTGAGTTATGGTTCAAAGACATGAAAAATCACAAACAAAATGGCCGCCTCATGCCCATATTGGATTGTATCGCAATATAATTCTACATGCATATGTAGGCCATAGTGTTATGCCTTTGTGCCAAGTTTGAACAGAATCGGTTCAAGGATGTTTGAGTTATGGTTCAAAGACATGAAAAATCGCAAAAATATGGCCACCTTGCGGCCATATTGAATTGTATCGCAAAATAAATCAATGTGCATCTGTAGGTCATAGTTCTATGCCTTTGTGCCAAGTTTGAACAAAATTGGTTCAGCAGTGCCTGAGAATCTGCTCCGGATGGACGGACGCACGGACGGACGGAAGGACGCACGGACGGATGGACCCAATCTATAAGTCCCTGCCGGACTTCGTCCGCGGGGACTAAAAATACAAATATGCAAATTTCACCACGATTTTAACAAACTTAAGTGAAGTTACCCCAAGTGAACTGCATATAAAATTTCAAAGAAATTGGACTTGCAGTTTCAGAGGAGAAGGCAATTGTTGACGGACGACGACGACGACGGACGAAAATGACGGACGACGGATGACGATGGACGACGACGGAAAATCAACCTATTTGATAAGCTCCATGTCGCTGACAGTGGAGCTAAAAAACACCATAAGACCTCCATTGCTTTGCTTAGGGAATATTAGGCAGAAATAAATCAAGAATAAAGCCTATTATGCTAATTTAAGAGACTCATCTGAATCTGACGAATAAACAAACCTGAAAGTACAACACTCCACCAAAAATAAAGTGGCTAGACACATTGAAGCATCAGACGAAGACCAGCTGCCCTCAGAGTACTGAATGTACAACTTAAGGTTTCTAATGGCGAGCACAAAGAAACACTCTTTCCCCTGTTATCCACCAAATTAGTTAAAGGCCTGCGATGGTGCCAGATTGTCTCATCAGAAAATTTACCCACAAGATTACAATTTCAAAGGAAGACAAAAGGCTACCACACCTCCATAACCCTCTTACAGACTAGAAAAAAGGCAAACGCAGGGATTATCAAAAGGGCAAAAATAACTAGTGGCTGAGGTGGTTCTGAGGCACCCCTGATTTAAACCACAAACTCAGGGTTAGCCAACTGGTAACACCATCAGCAGTGAAACTACAATGCTGATTGAGGCAGAAATGACAAAGTGACTTGATCACTACCATCTACTTGCAGTAGCTAAAGCTAACTGGAAAAAACCTCATAAGTGAGATATTTGAAGTCAGTTGACCATAAAGACTCAAGAGGTGAATGCAATAACACATTCAGTACCAAAGACAAATTGCAATTTGGTACTGAAGAGCGCAGATAGTCTAGCTAAAAACTGATTGTCAATCAAACCTGAGAGAGACTGACGTAATGTAACCATTTCTAGCCCTAACAAACAGAACATATTATAGATAGCCACCCTTATGGCCAAATAGTGGACACAGCAGTATTCTTCTAATGAAACAAACTGAAGAAATCAGCTTACTGAAGAGATGTATGTCTGAAAGGATCAATCGATCGATATAGCTTCATCAGTTACTGTAAGAAACCCACTTTGCATAAGCTGAGGCATTTGAAGTTGAAGGTCTATGATATTGTCTCTATGGCAATTAATGTGGGAGGCTGCTCTGCAGAAAATCCTCGCAGACACAAGGATTGCCCAATCAGCTCCATGAGTTAAGTTTTACCTCCTGATACTGTTAACACGCCTCACACGGGTGTCGATTATATTGGTATGAGTTGGGTTTATTGACAGGAGTAGTGAACAACGTAATACAACGTCATCAGAGATAGTTACTCTTGTAGTAGAATGTATACACGTCTTGTCTATCTGTGGCAGTGTCAGGTCTCAGTGTTCCATTCAATGTCCTGTACTCAAGTGCAATGCTGGCTGTCTATACAATGTCTGTCTTTGGTCTTGTGTTTTGATTAGTCATTATCTTAATGACGTCTGTAAACGTTGCGTAATATCTCCTTGCACGCTTAGATTTGTCACTTAAAATGAGACAGGTCAGGGTCCAACTACTTACACAACTTCATAAAAGTCACAAGGTATTCAATAATTCATGTCAATACTGTCTTATTTCATGTGTCCAATATTGTCTGATAAATATCAATACATGTCGCGTCATCAGTAGTCACTTTCAAAGCTTGATTACTAAGTTTGCAATTTTGTCAAAACTTAAAATCTGTACAAGTCATTTGCATATAACCAGAGGTCATGATCATTGTAGGTCATGTTGATCTCAAAAATTTTCTAGTCAGTTTACTGGACATCCAACAATACCCCGAGGAACAACTGATGAACAGCCTGAAGGAGGTTACTAGAAGCCAGTGGACTCTCAGTGGTCAGTTTGAGTAGCATGGGAAACCAACTCACTTTGGTTTGGCCAACACTTGCCCAAGAAGTGGCACTGGCGTGACAAAAATGAACTTAGATGAACTGATGTAACTCGCACTCAAGGTGATGAAAACTCTCCCTGGAGACTACATCTGCCAAAGTATTTTAAATACTTAAAATGTCCACTTCGCACCACTTCAGGATATGGTTGGTTGGGGACCATGTGCCGTCCTGTTTGTTGATGTATGCTACCACCATGGAACTTTTGGAGCAAATCATCACAACCTTGTTCACACTTGAAAAGCTTCAAGGCCAGAACAATCACATATTCCTACCAACCATTATATGAAGGGAAGCTAATGGTCTCTGACCACTGACCACACAGCATTCATTCTAATATACACACTTACTCAGCATCACCATGCAGTTACTTGCACATGCATTTTCAGACATGACAAATGAAATTTTCATGTTAACATCGACTGTATGTGTCGCCAGATTTTTGCTGAACATGTTTTATTGGTTGAAGAAAATAATAAGCCGGTGGAGCTTTGATTATCAATTTATCAGTTTCATTGTATTTGAAATGTTAGGTACAGCATAGTGGGTCCATATATATTATGTAAAAGCAGAAATACATGAACAGAGTATAACTTACAGTGATATTGTCTTGAGAAAGTTTGATGTCATCAGAGTGTCTCCTTCCCTCGTTTGTCACTTGCAGAAATTCTAATGCCCATGTGAAGAATACAGTTTCATTTACTGGAAGATCGTCTGCAATCAGAAAGATATGAGCAACTTCAATATGTATTCCTTTTTGGTTGTAGCAAAAGACATACACGTATGTATACCGTACACAACATCTGAAATATAATATTGCACTACTACCGTAAAAACCCGATCAATTCGACCACCCTATTAATTCGACCACCCTATTTTTTTCACAAAACATAATTTTATTTGGGCCCTTTCAAATCGACCACCGACTAAAATTGGGACTTTCTCGATCTCTATTAATTCGACCGAATTACATACCCTTCAAAAACTTCCTTCAGTTGGTGAATGAACGATATTTCAAGACATCGAAAACCACCGTTACGAATACGATGAACCACGGGTCAGACAAAAACGGACAGTCAGACAAAAAGGCAGAAATGAGAACAACAAAGGGCTTTGTAAACGGCTTTCAGATTGGTTTTCATTGGGTCACATGATTATTTTCGCTGAGTGGGAAACCTCAGTGATTTAGTGAGCTGGATCTCAGCCGCGGCTTTCGAAATATGCGTGAAGTTTCAGCGTGTGTGAAGTACCAGCCCACTAGTCTCTGGTTTTGTAACTATTTTCTCACCTTAATATCGAAGAAAGTAAGAATAAATACCTACTTTCTCCCTTTCTCATTGTCTTTTCCGAATTCTTACAATCCCGTGTCGATTGAAATTTACAGACTCTTTGTGTGTGTGAATCAATATCCCTTCCTAATTTGACAGATATTATGTTCTAAACCACACGTTGTTTGTACCTAAAACACATAGACAGATGTGCCCCGTGCACTAAAAGAATGAGTTTGCGAAATCTTTTGCGAACGCTGAAAAAATTGCTGAGGAAAAATCGATGTTACATGTCGGTAAATACGGCCGCTGCGCCGCGTACGTTCTTACCAACTGGGAACAGACTAATATTTTCAAACGCAAATGGGGACAGTGTCAAGGAAAGAGTAAGACGACGACTTTATTTTTCAAGCTGAAGAAAATGCTCTTTCTGGCTGTTTTAATGACTCAATCGAATATTTTGGTTCCCAATTAATAAATCATACACAATCTCAATTCTCGGTTTTGTGGCCATTTTTGTCGACCGATAAAAGTCTTTTCATCTTCAATATTCCATTCTAATTTCACCTATATAATATCCTAACCTCCTGTGACTTTCCTTCTAAACGTTGATTTGCCTTGTGCACCAAAAGAGATGCTGTATTTTATGCCAAACGATGAAAAGATAGCTAGAGAAATAACCATGTATCAGTCAGTATGCCGACGGCAGGCGAAACCCGGAGGCCATACCGATTGGGGACAGAGCAGAGTAGATCGAAACGCAAACGGGGTGTTATTATAGGAAAGGCGGTGACTTATTTTAAAGCTGAATAAAATGCTGTCTCTGGTTGTGTAAGTCTGTCGATCGAAATATATATTTTGTTCCCAGTTGATTAATCATGGGGGATGGCAGTCTCGATCTCCCCTTTATGGTTCGATATTTACTGACTCGTTTCCTTCTCATTTTTGTCAATCGATGAAAGCATTTTCGTCTAGCTTCCTTATTCAATCTTACTTTGACCGATGTTTTATCCTGACTACAGTGTCATTAGTTTTGACCAACGTACAAAGACATTGCCCATGCGCCCAGTTGACGAGATATTTTGCAAACGGTGAAGAAATATATTTATTTATTAGCCGTGTTCACAATAATGACACTGGCTCAGAAAGAAAGAGAAGGACAAGAAAATGTAACACTGAAATATTTGAACACGTACGGCCATACTGTATGCATGGGGGCCCCGGAGACATCGATGTCAGTCTTCTGGACTGTTTACATGTTGCTTAGGGGATATCAAAGGAATTGAATCAGTTGGTTGAATAAAACAAAATTTTCGGACATATTTTATGTCAATGTTGTCAATGTCGGACTTTGATTCGATTGAGAAACCAGAATCACCTACAGAGATGTCTGTATTAAACACGGACCAGAATTCGGAATAGTTTGTTGTGCTACTGCCGGTCGGATCCAGTCGTGGTGTCTCTCCAATAAAATTTCGAAGCTATATAGGCCTATACTTGTCGTTTCGATTCACAGGTAGCAGTAGGCCTACACCGATGACCAGATATTGTATGTTCTTTGCCACCGTGTCCCCGTGATCGATGAACGTCCTTGAACCTATAGACGTGACCATTGTTTTACTGCGCCCATAGCGTGTAAACCCCTGCTCGTTCCCAGCAGAGTACTTTTTGAAGTTCTGTACATCAGTGTACACTGTGTGTATAAGCCCTAAACCTAGTTTAATTCAATTATGGAAAGGTATTAGTAAAGAATAAAGGGTCGTTACAGTTGCTAAAATTGCGAGAAAAACGGCATGTTTTTCCAGTACTTTTACAGTTCTGTGCTTTCCATCCCCGTTACTCAAATAGAATAGTCCTATTCACAAGCGCTATTGTTTTAAATCACGTCCAGGATGTGCTGTTGATTTCCATTCTTTCGTGCAATTCCATTCGTTTGGAGCAATTATCCTTTCATTTGACTGCTCTGTGGGACTCTTCTGGATATGTGTTTTGGATAAAAAAGAACTCTACAGTGAAAGACATAAACTTCGACGGTGATAGGTATACAATATCGGTTCGGATGTGTGAAGATATACAGATTACAAGTTATTGTAGAAGTTCTCAAAACCAGTAAAATAACGTAGACGTACATCGCATGCTTTCTCACAACGAACGAGCCGTCGGTTTCCATAGCTACTACATGAAATCCGGCCTCACCGATGTCCCTGTCCTGATTCGGAGAAACTTTCAAGCTGCGAGTTGAGGTTCAGATGTCCGATTTTTTCATATTCAAAGACTGATTCACAGAGAACGCCCGTCTTGTTTTTAGCACATGTGGGCAATTGAAAATTCAAAGCCAAATAGCCAGTGGGAAAAAATTCGACCGGACGACTCGCTCTCACCAGCGATCGCAATGAAAAAAAATCAAAGTCTCTGAAGTTGGTATCATGCTCCGCCATGTTTACTGTTTGTTGTACAGCCAGTTTAAAGTCACAGATTTTCTTCACGGTAAAATTCATATAATTGCCATACCGCGAAGTTCCCTGTGCAATATGTCTTATGTCAATATGTCTATTTGGCAGCAAAAGCGTCACGGACATTCGATCGATGGTGATGAACTTTCTCCAGGCCGCGACATGTCACCAGTTACGAACTTTACCGGTTTCGATACGAAATATGCAATATATTATCAGCATTGTTCACGTTGTGTTTTGAGTCTGATATCGAATATAACAGGAAAAAACTACTAGTACGATTTGAGTGACGATAGAGACCATGCCCGATACGGAAAATTGACATCAACTACTTGCATTGAGCAGTGACCTGAAACTTCAGACTTATATATAAATGTCGACAATATAAAATATCGAAATGCCCGAGAGAGAGAAAGAGAGGGGGAGAGAGAGAGAGGTTTACGCTGTCGCGATCTGATTATACTTTTTCGGATATGACTTCGGTATAGACGATACACAGACATCGAAAATGTACACCTACTTTCCAGAAATTCGACTAATCTTATAATAAGAGTAGAATAAATATAAAAGTGTTGGTTGAAGTAAATCTTCAGATGTTGGTTTTCCAAAGTTAGACAACACTTAGACTTACACTTACAGAAATATGGTCGTCATAGTCTTCTCTTAAAAATATTATCTTCAACACCACGTTTCTTATGATCGGTGATGTCATTTTTTATTATTTTTACAAACTTTCAATGCATCAAACGCCATTAGACTATCTCATCTGCCTGTCTGGGAGTTACAATATATTTCCAATGGCTGGCACACGATGTCAACTTACGCGTCGTCCGTCGAGCGGCCGGTGGCAGTGTCACAGATCGCTCCGTCTGTAATCGCGGCCACTTTGATTTTGATGTGACACCCAGGTGCGTTTGAGGTTTTTTGTTACCTAATTTGTCGACCTCACAAAATTTCACAGTCCATGCTTTGAAGCAGTCTCAACATGGCAAACATGTCTCGCGTAAATTTCATCCTCGTCGTTCCAATTAATTCGACCACTAAATTATTTCGGCAGTTTTAATTTCCTAATAAATCGACGATTTTGAAATCGTAATTATTTTTTTCTGGTCGAATTGATCGGGTTTTTACGGTATATTAACAGGCATCATATATGGCTAGGTGGGTAGAGTAACAGAAGGTGGTGAGTACAAGAACTCAAGACCCAATTGTGGCCAGATAAGCAGATCTAACAGATCTAAAAGTTGTCTATTTTTTTTATGAAAATATTCAGTCTGTACAAGGCCCCATTGTCACATATACCGGTATATGACAAAATGGAGAGTTACACTTACTGTCACCATAAGCTGGATCACTATTTTTCTGACGGCGTATCCAAACTCTGAGATCCTCATACCAGCTGTCAATAGCAAAGATGTATTGGTTGTTTTCAAGTTGGTCATACAGGTCATCAAGGGCCTGAAATTCTGTGTAGTAATCTACATCCACCAAGTAAACATCTCCAGCCAAACCACTTGCCGGAAAATACTGAAATATGGACACAAAACTGATGTGAAAAAAATGTTTCTGTTGCGTTAATCAGGGAAATGCATGCTTGTTTCCAAAAAAATTGAGTATGTTAATGAAGTCACATGAAATTACAAAAATGTAATCTCCTGCCCACTTTTGACACTCTATACTTTAATTAAGCTGTTGACAGCTACCGGAATAGAAGTTCTTTCTGTCTATGCAATAAAGTTAAGTTGTTTGTTCAGTTCCTCAAAAAGTTAGTTGTGCATTTTATCCGATCAAAGCAATAAACAAATAAATAAACAAGAACAGCTCCTAGGTTTTGATATATTGTAACATCAGTATACAGTTGTCTGTCATGAATATTACATTTTCTTGGAAAATTTTTCCATGCGGTGATATGATCAGCATATCACTTGCAAAATTCAGTTAGTTCTGATATGCATAAGATGAAGGTATAAATTTAAAATTGATAAAATATGCAAATTATCAACCATTTGACATGAAATAACATATTGTTGTGAGCAGTATCTGTACAAAGGGGTTGACACTGATAATACCACTACAATTAGCTACATGTATTAGTTGACACTGATCTGCTCAATGTCTATCACTTTTGCAATATCTTTATATCATCAACATTATGCAGCAAGTTTTGTTACCTTTGGAAAACACAGCATATCCCTTGCAGGCCTAAAGTTTGTTAAATACCAAAATTAGCAATATTATTGACATAAAACTGCTATGACTTTTAAAACTGTCAAACAAAAGAAACACTAGTATGTATGGCAAGATTCTCATTAAATCTGATACAGTCACTCTGAGAATATCTGGTTTAGGATAGTTTGATGTGAATATCAATTATGCCATCTTACATCCAACTGACAAAAAGGAATCGATAAGATTCTCTTTACCACTGCTGAACACTATCTATCAGATTTAATTCTGATCAAATGGGCTGTTCTTGAGATATCATTTCCATTGACAGATACCGGTATACACTGTATGTACACAAACAGACATACAGATAGATACACACATTGGTACATCAACAAATCTTGAGTGACATGTGATCCTTAACATGTGAGCTAAAAGGAGTCTACATGACATTTGCATCACTGACAACAAATTCTTTTATTTTGGACATACCGATACAGTAGGTGTACGATAAATCCAGTGTTCTCCCTGAATAAGGTAACAGGGGCGTGGCGCCCTCTTGTAAATTCCGAGCGCCCCCTTGCCAGAAATGAAAAAGATTTATTTTTTTGAAAAATAGAACAATAAAATGTACGAGATAAAAAGTTGACGGTGATTTACAAGCAAAATGCAAGCGTGAGCTCGATCCTGTAGGCTGCAAACGTAATTCTCATCGATCTTGCAAATCTCGCGAGTTTGTGATGTCATCCGAGATCATAGGCCCATGTGCAACTCATCGATGGCAGCCATATTTGCATGGCTCAGGCCGTAACGTTATCCACGGTCCCTCCATAGGGACCGTGCATTAGGTAACCGACTTAGCTGAGTAAACATGCCAAGGAGCTTGAGGGTAACCAAGGACAGCAGAGTATACTGAAGTTTTTATAGGAGGTTAGAATTTCGCTTGCGTATTCCTTCCCAAAGCAAAACGACCTATTTTTAGGCTCGGCCGGACGTGTATCAGGATGAGAATACGTGAGTGTTATGGTGATAATTTTGACATCGATGAATGTATGTCTGTCGCTATGTTTTCGTTTTCAAAAAATGTAATCTTCATTGAAATCAGTGAACTAGAATAAAAGTTATCGAACACTGTCTCAGATCTCTTTTCCTCTGAGTTTTTTATACGAAAAAAATCGGAAAAAATACTCCCAAGTGCCACCAAATAACACCATTTTAACCTCTGTTTTTTCAAAAGCTCCAACGGCAGGAGGGGGGACACCCCCCTCCTGACCTCCCCCCGCGACCGCTTACGCGGTCGCGTGTGGTGCTTCGCACCACGTCTTCGCCCTCTTGTCAAAATATCCTGGGGAGAACACTGAAATCCATATATTATATTGGGTATCTTTGTCTTGCACTGATTAAATTCCAAAACACAGCAAAATGCTACCGATAGTTGAGATATGCCTACATAATTGGAGGAGGCATCATGGGCCAGTGGTTATAGAGCAGGCACAAGCCCACTAATTCACTTCCGGGTTCGTTACCCACGGAGATAGTTCGGAACAAAAATAGTGCAGACCTTGAAGTTTTGATATCTGTGTGGATGCTTGTTTAGTTTGAACTTTAACGTCAAGAATTTTTTTTTGTAAAGATATTTTTCTGCCTGAATCAAAATGCAGGCTGTTGTGAATAATGGCTGAAGCATTTGGTGGTAATATGAGGAGTTCTAGGGCTAATAGAAATCATAACAATAAGCCTGAATTTTGTCAAAAACACCACTGAGGGCGCTATTTTCTTGGCTATCTCAAATTTCCGTGGACTTGCCACACGAAAAATTAATCATAGTCAAGCTGACATTGACCTAACACCTGTTAAGAGGATTCGTGCCGCTGAATGTTTTAAAATAGGAAAATCGAGCTCAACGCTACTGTGGTGGCCTATGGGAATTTAATTAGTGGTCTTGTGCCAGCAGTGGATGCACGATCTAAGGATCAATTCGAGCACCAGCATGGCTATGGTGTTGTGTCCTTGAGCAAGGCACTTTATTCCTCATTACTTCTCCCCACCCAGGAGTGATGGGTACCTGGTAGGACAGTGGTTGTAATGTGTGCATTTAATTTAGCTCTGCTGCACAGATTGGCTGCACATGTGAGCTGTTGTTTGCTCCCCAGGGAGTTGAGTGGTATCAACTTAGGTCCAGTGACCAGGGGTAATAATTACTGTAACTTGCGCCTTTGATGCAAACAACAGTAATGAGATCATCCTATTTGATTTCTTGTAACTCATTAACATGGGTTCCTTATAGTGAGGATAGATCCCCTCTATGTGATGACGTAAGTGATGGGTTAATGTTGCATGTGAGGAGGAGCTGGATCAGAGAACAGAAATGATTGCTTACTGTATCAGAGGCGTCCAAGTAGTCAATTACATATGAATCTTCTGGTAGAAACCACTCAAACTGGAATTCCTGTTCCAGATTTATTGTGCCCCAGATGTTAACACCCAGTAGAGCAAGGGCAGCAATGACTACCACTATCTGTGTAATAAAAAATGTAATAAAAAAAGATAAAAATGTAATGAAAAGAGGATAATAAATGTAAATGACAACTGCGCTCCAAGAAGTAATGCAACTCTAATTAACAGGCAAAATTAATTTGAAAGCTAGTATCCTCAAAGTGGTTCAAGACACAAAGTTTTCAACAAAAACAAGTGATCTACTCAAAAACTATAACAATTATAGTACATTTCCTAGACATTAGAATGCATTACCATTATTCATCCTCCCTTGGATCCTACATAGCAAATTTGAAAGCTATCAGACAAGTAAAACCTTGGACCCTACATTGCAAATTTGAAAGCTATCCTTGGATCCTACATAGCAAATTTGAAAGCTATCAGACAAGTAAAACATTGGCCACAAAAACTTACATTAATACAATTTTACCATAATGTAATCAAACTTGAATGTAGATTTTAATATTGGCTAAAAACTCTAGAAAACGAACACTTCATTACGATCAGAAGAAATTTTGATGATATCATTGTAAGGAATCTTCATTACTTATTCTTGAAAGTGATCTCAAGAGTAGTTTGAGATAAGATTTCTTAAAATGCACATTTACAGAAAGCAAGGAACAAGTCATCGTGCATGACAAAGTCCCTGCCTTGATGACTAAGACGAGAGTTAATGCTTCTTTATTTAGTGGGAAAAAGGTGTGACGATGGTGTATTGATGACACAACTACATGTATGTGCTGTACATAATATGTGGGCATTTTAACACTATATTGAATCTATTTCTAAATACACGTGTGTTGTAAAGTTCACTTATAAGAAGTAAAAGCATGTGGTACCTTGACAGGAAGTTTCATCAGACCATTGGCAAAACCATGTCTGAAGCAAGATGCCAAGAGACCTTTGTTGTCCTGTCCACAGCGCCATCTTGGAAAGTCTGCCTGGTGTACATAGCAACAGCAGCAGGCATTGCGCTTGCTTTCCACTCGTCTCTGGTCAATGGCCAATACTGCCGTGAAAAATGTAATACTGAAGAAGAACAGGAAAAATATCCCTATTGCACAGTACACACAGAAGGACCGTAAGGCTGGCAGGATTGTTGATGCACCGATTCCAAAGGCAACAAAATCCGTGATGGATGTTACTGTGATAGAGACACCCTGCAGGAGAAGGAGGAATAGTTCATTTACAATTTCACTTTTGTTGTTACTCACATTCAAATTCTAAACCCTGAACAGAACTGCAGTCATGTTGGCTGTTGCTTGTCATCAATGAAACAAATGTAGGCTATGATATATTTTTGAAACATTCCAGTACTATTGTTAAACCCTGGTGTACCCAGGAGCACAGCTAAGCATTCTACAGAATCTGTCAGAATATACTGGTATATCAGGGCTCGAAATTAGCGGTAGTCCAGCGTCCACAGACTACCAACTTTTCCCTGGGGCTACCAAAACCCATGAAATGGTAGTCCACACGGACAACCAAAGCCTGGGACATGAAATTACTTGGTAGGCGACATGACGCAGTGTTTTTGCTAAGGTTTGGGAACACTGGTAAATGGTTTGGGAACCCAGGTAACATTTCTTCTGTCCCCTAACCTGATTGCATTGATATACCAAGGGGAACCCTGGTAAAATGACTGGGGAACCCCGGTAACATTTACCTACTTACCGCCCTTAGCAAAAACACTGTGATGCTGATCGCTGTGAGATGATCGACGCCCATACAGGTACCCAGCTGGGACAGAGAAAGGCGAGACTATGACTTTGTTATGCAAGTTAAAAGGCGACAGTGCAGTCGAATTTGTTGCGACAAACCATCACTAAATATCATTACCGTATCTGAAATGATGAACTTGGATGACAGGCTCAGGAAATGATGGCCAATGAAAACTCATTTTTATAGTTATTTACTCACAAAGTATAATCACAATTAAGGGGAGACCCACCTTCGCAGACACTAACCTTTAACTTGATTTTTCACCATTAAAATGAATCTTAAACCCGACATGTAATATGTATTTTGGTCGCTCAACAATTGAAGATTAAGAAATTGTAAGAATATTTCAAAATCTGTGTGCGTGCGTTTGAGTTTTTCACTTAAGGTGAAGTACTACGAATTACGTCAAAATTAAGTTGTGGTGTCATTTTCTTGAAACTTTGCACAAATATTCTTGGAAGTTGTGCAAGTGTAAAAATGAAATAAAAAATGGGGGTCACCACGCTCGTTTCCATGGAAACGGACGTTAAAATGGCGTCGTTAGAAATAAATAAAAATGATATAATTCACTTAAACTAAAGAAAGCAATTATAAAACGCTTAGCAAATGAGTTAATTTTAATAAATACCAAGACTTAAGATCCATATCTATCGAATGTATAGTTTTCATGATGTTTGTGAAGAAATTTTAACATAAGTATCGATTACAAAATGACGATATCGAAATTATATCACTACATAATTTTTGAACTTTCTTCCTGTCGCTTTGAATGGTGTCATTTTGACCAAACTTGGCGAATAAACTCCTGACATAATACCATTTAGTTTACACTTTTAATAAAAGGGTGTCACCACGCTACTTTTTACAATATCTCCAGGTGAATGGGTAATATGCGCCATATAAATGGGAGAGAAATGTTAATTTTCGCTCATATTGAATAAAACCAGTTTCCTAGGGGTCAAAATATGACAAGGTTATAGGTCACATGTATTTCTAAGAGACTGGGTCAAAAATTAGGTAAAAGCGCAATTTCAACAATGACAGGTGATGTTAAATACATGCGCTACAAAATAACCCATTTGCGGCAGCTGGAGTTAAATCTGCGCAGAAACGTTCTAAAGCGTGTGCGCGTCCGAATTCGTCGCTCTTTACCTTAAAAAGTGTAAGTATTAGGGGTGATGGCCATTGGTGAGTGGTTTGTCTTAGATTTTTATACTCTGCTTTGTTTTTGCACAATTAGCCATGACAGAGAGAAGTGGTGGATTCTGAATAAAATTAACGGCTTTTGTCGACACTTGTCACAATATTTATTTGAACAATATCGGAATGCTGGGACACGATTTTGTAGAAACAGTCACTAACTACCACTGTGTAAAGATAAGGCTAATCCGTCAACGTGGCACCACACGTAACACTCTCCAGAAGTTGCGATACATTGAGTAAATCGCAGAAATGTGTATGAGACCTTTGGAGTCGTACAAAGTCAGCTAAAATCCGGTTTGCTCACATTTTTCGGTGGAACTTCACTTCCTGGATAGAATCATGCATAATAAATATTTCATTGTGTAGATATAATGAAAGGACCCGTAACAAAAATCTTCATTCATGCATGGGCTACCAGACCTTGGTACTGGGCTACCAACTTCAGAAAATGGTAGCTCAATGGGACTACCAGGGAAAAAAGTTAATTTCGAGCCCTGTATATGTTTTGAGGCAAAATTGTCAGAATAAATCATATAATTTGAGGCCAATTCTGACTTTGTTGAAATTTTGAGAGATAGTAAATTCTAAAATAGCCCCATCCACCCCTGGCATGACAAGTATGAAATTAAATACAAAGCAGAATTTTCAAACCCACTCACTGCATGTCTCAATGCCTGTCCAACTCTTTCATGGATAGGATTTTTCTTGGCATCTTCTGGTAAATTACTCCATGCCTGCACGATTACAAACATATCATCAACTCCAATACCTACAAAGTACAAAGGCAGAAATTTCAAACTTTAACCATTTCACAACCATGGTTTAGCCAAAATCCATTGTTATCAATGGTGAGTGTGGACCTGTTTATGTGTAACTTGGGTGAACAGGTTTACCCCTTCACCACCATGGTTTGGCCCAAATCCATTGTTATCAATGGTGATTGTAGACCTGTTTACATGGAATTGGTGGTGAACAGGTTATGAAACATTACCAAAATAACTTGTAAATTTGAATACCACAACCCTCACTTGCAAATCATTTACAAAGCATTTTATACTAGGGTATTTAAAGGAAATTCATTGCTTTTTATTTGACAAACTGCATTTCCTTGTTTCATATTTTAGAAAATGCTTAATTATGGCGTTGAAAATAATGACATGAATATTTACTGACCAATGAAGCTTAATTCACATCTTTAAAGCCAGAAGATCAGGACACTTAGCTTAATAGTAAACATACAAAGTCGGTATGCTATTCTTCACTTAGTCTTTGAAAACTGATATATCAGTTAGTTTGACCAACATCTTAAAGCGCAGTGGTCGTCGCGCTGCGCATCCTCCTGAGGGGGTCCCCCTCTGTTGTAAACAAATCCATGAACGCCGCACATGTTACCGGTTGATTGTAATGTTTGCGATATTGCCGCTTGTTAAAATGGCGGCTGATCTGTCACAAGCATACCAACTATCCAAATGTAACACGCAATAAAAGGTCAATTAATCTAAGTTAAATATCTGCTGAATATCGAACAATGATTGCACGCTGGATTGAGATCACATTTGCTCATGATTTTCTTGAATCAGTTGAATGGGCTCCTACTGTTATCGCTCGAGCCATAGAGCTAGACGTACGCATGTATACGCCAACAGACTATCAACGACTGGGCTCTAGTTTTCGACATCGCTAGCAAGGACGAGAGCTTTCATTTCAAGAGGCCCGACAGGAGTACAAGTACAACAACCCAAACTACAGAAATCTACAGCTCGCAGAGCAATGCCCGCTGCAGCAAGAAGCATCTCTGCATCTTTTCCGTTCCGTGGTCTGTATGAACGTCCGTGTCAAACCGGGTATATGACGCGCTACACCCGGCTGTGGAGAATCCAACTCAACTACAAAGTTTACCCCGTTGGGGGTGCAAACGAGAATTCCGAGTACAGGTATCAAGTCAAGCGAAGGACCTTTCATAGGTCTTCTTGTTATGTGGGGGTTATCTCACTTGAAAGAGGATTCAGACCTACCCGGCAATCAGGAGGTACAACAACGAAGTTTGCCCAGCACCGGTAGGCCTACACCAGCTAACGGTTGGATCACTGCCATGACCGTGCACAGGACCGGGGCACAGGATCTCTCGATACGTCTATGCACGGTGTAGCCGTGCAATTTCCCTGCCAAATGCCGCGAAAACCCGCTCGTTTTGTTATTGTTTTCTGTCATTTTACTGTTTCTTACCACGTAATACTAGGAGAAGTAAGACGTGGTGATCAACAGTTGGTTGTGGGCCAAGTCGTAGCGGGCCGGTACGTTGTGGGACCGGATTCTCTATATCCGTGTACGTCAACGCGGTGACCGTCTCCCAACAACATCTCACGTGTCCTGCTCTGGCTTGCCGATCATGGTCTTGAGTGTAATTTTTGTGTTAGGCATTGTGCATGTTGCTGGTCTACATATATAGGCAATGTTGATCATTTTAGTCATGTATTTTCACTGTACTGTACATAGCATTGTGTACAACCAGCGTGACCGCGCGCGATCATCAAACCCATTTGTTCACTGTGTCTGCGTGCAGTAAACTCAGCGACATAATGTGCTGAGTGTAGTGTCCCAATTTTCGTAGCTCTACACGAGTTTATAGATAGAAATACACCACGGAAGTTCGTTTCCGATCTTAATATTTTACTATTGCATGATGTTGAGTCTTACAATGGCCTTAACAAAGTGGGGGACTGCTCCCATCTCACTCCTATTGAAGTTGAGAAGACTTATGTTTACAAACATTTATGTTTATCAACAAAAAAATCACGCACGCGCAGCGCGACGACCACTGCGCTTTAAGACTCAATAAGTACCGTAATTTGGACATTTTTGGACATTTTGGCTAAATTAACCCTTTTCCTGCCGAGCGCCCCTGTCCGTTATCCTGCCAAGTCGGTCAAAACCGGCCCCCTTTTCTGTGTCTACAGAAGATAGGCTCTCCTGCACGCTTTCCTGCCAGGCATTTGGCGGGAAATACCGCATTTTCGGGTACGATTACCGACCATATACGTGTTAGACTTCAAAATTTTTGCATGCCCGTATAGAGGGGCAACCGCTGATGAGGTTGTGTCGAGAAAATGACGAGGTCTGGGCGTTGTTTGCCCCGGGGGACGTGCACTTTTATGCCCTTTTCTAGCTTACTTTTGCGGAAGTAAAGCTCGTTCGCCGGCACGCACGTCCACACCGGGGAAACATCACCTCGCTCGTGGGTTAGTAGAAGACCCAGGGGTTAGTGCTATGGGTGCGGCAGCACCCTCAAACCTGTCCTGTTTCCCCTGGGTTGTGTCACTTGGCCACGTACTTTGAACGACTTGGAAGAGTCGCACAGTGCAGTCTGCTTTGACGTAGTGTCAACGACATAGCTTCGCCATTGAAGGAAGGCGTGTACGTAGTTTGGCCAGTTCAGTGCACACTTAGCTCGTTAGTGTTACCGTTTCCTAACAGGTTAGTTGTGCAGTTGTTACTAAGGTGCAGTTTTGTACCACCTTAGCTCTGGACAGTGCAACTGCTCTATGCACTAACCCAAACGACAGATGGTTGGTACAACGTCTACGTCGCACGAGCACAGCCTCCGTTGGGCTGTGCCCTCCCACGTGATACAACGCACGTTCATCCATTACTATAGCGTCCTTACGGATCTGCCAAAAACGAAAGTGGGGGTAAAACAAAACAAACGAAAATATGCGATCATAGATAGTATTTTATTCGGGAATAATTTACATTATGCCGAACAATAAATCTCGGAGTCTGTCTCGACGTCCGAGTGCATGGTCCGTGTTTCAAAAATTACAATCGGGGTGGCAGATCCGTGTTACAAAAATTATAATAGGGAGAATTGTACAAAATAATCCGTCTAAACAAAACAAACGAAATATGCGATCCATAGATAGTATTTTATTCGGGAATAATTTACATTATGCCGAATAATAAATCTCAGAGTCTGTCTCGCCGTCCGAGTGCATGGTCCGTGTTACAAAGATTACAATCGGGGGATTGTACAAAATAATCCGTGTTTCAATTTACAATCAGCGGGATCGTAAAGCACAAACAAACGGCACAACCGTGCTCAAAATGTGATCATGGTCCGTGTTAAGAATACAGTCAAGCCACTGTTAGGCGAAGCTGTCCCCTGTCCGTATTTACCGTTATTTACGTCGGGTTCTCTTGCTGATGGGTGTCGTCGGGGCTGTGTGAGTAGAGGTCTGCACGCCAATGCTCCTCTTACCTCGTAGCATCATGCGATGATGAAAAGCCGCAAAACACTCGCCCTTGTGAAGATGAACCCCGCACAGACTACATCCTTTGGACGTCTCAGACAGTCGTCCGCTCGCAGTGGTCTTACCCTCTCTGCTGCACACTTTACAGCATTTCTGCCGCCCCTCCAAACGGCAGACAACGTGCATCGGCTGATTTTGTGGATTTATGTACGAGGCAAGAGAAACGGTGGCCTCGACCTCTCTCACACTGGGCTGCGATCGCCCACAATAACCGCTAATGAGTTGTTTCCCGACACACAGATGAAACATCTTATGGGTCAGCTTACTATCAGGGTGTACATGCTTGAAGCATATATATGCATTTACCAGGGCAACATCAATCAGGTAACATGCCAGATATGTCCACCATCTGTGGTTCTTGCGCCCAGTGTGAAAGTACTTGCGCTTCTGGTTGGCTCGGTCGACGCCTCCCATGTACCGGCGATAATTATACAGCGACAGAGGCACTTGTCGCTGCTCGTCTCCCTCCCCCACTAGCACGCACTCCAAGGGTGGATAGACCGTATTCAAGATCAGCACCTGAGCGTTACTATCCTGATAAGCAGTGATGTTAAGACGAGAGTCCGTTCTGGTCGTGGCTTTCATATCCCAAACAGACAGAGGAAGGCGCTTCCTCTTACCCGGCGGAATTAATTGAGGGGGCATGGTGCGACGATTACGGCGGTTAAAACTCCCGACCATGTAGATCCCGGTCTCCATCAGCTCTCTAGCAGTAACGACCGTGCTAAACAGGCTATCACAAAATAGGCTGTGATTATATCCACAAAATGGCTGGACCAGCTCCATCGTAATTCTTTTCACCACACCTCGCTCCTGCCGTCTCCCATCAGTCCGATCCCGAAATTTCACACCTAGGTACGGTGCAAAGTTAGCGATGTATGCAGTGGTGGAGTCGCACAGCTGCCATATCTTGAAACCGTCTCGATCAGGCTTATGCGGTAATCTCTGCTTAAATTTAGAACGGCCCTTAAATCGCACCATGCCCTCGTCGATGGAGATCTCTCTACCCATCTTATAATTATTCACGCACCTGTCAACTATGGGCTCCATCCATGGATTGATTTTATAAAGGGGATCCTCCTGACACCGACGTCGGCGGCGTGCCTCATCAGGATCACGACGTGGATCGTTCTCTGGGTCTGCCAGATGAAAGTATCGCATAAGCTGCTGAAAGCGACTGCGGGTAATCACAGTAGAAATACCCTGGTTTCTCAGAAATGGATCGCTAGACCAATAATCCTCCACTGATGATTTACGGTCGATACCCATACAGACTAAGACGCCAATGAACGCCTGCACCTCTCGGTAGTCAGCGTTACGCCAGTATTTATCTATCTTCCTAGCGATATTTCTAGCGATATATCGCTGGTGGAATTTGGCGTATTTATTAGTCTCGTCCTTTGCCAATCTGATCAGTGTAGCTGGAATAAACTTTAAAAAGTAATCGATCTCACGGGAGTGGCTGGGCAAGGTGAAAGTCGGTCCTCTCTCATGGTCAAAATCGGTCTCCTCAAATATATTAGCATCGGTAGTTTCCGACATACGCCAGACAGGAGGGGTGTCGTCCTCCGCCAACACAGCAGCAACGTCATCATCGTCGTCAGAGCTTGCCTCACCTACATACTGCCTGTCATAAAAGTCATCGTCCTCTGCCGCATCCTCGTCAACCTCCGAGTCGGACTCAGCGGTGATATCACCGTCGTCTGGGCGTCTGGGCCTGAACTCGCCCGTAGCGGCATCAAGGATCATATCTGGCTCAAAATCAGGTGGGCTATCCTGATAACGAACCCTCCGCACTATCTTTTTCGGCGGGGACATCGCAGCACACGAAACTATGGCAGGAGCGGGCTGGGCAGCCTCTGCTGATGACGAGGACTCAAGCTCTTTCGCACTGGGCACAGGAACCTCTCCTGACGCAGGATGAGGGCTCATGGTGCACGCAACAGGTGGTGTCTCTCCCGGAGCAGCCGGGGGAGAACCAATGGCATCAGCCGTCTTGTTACTCACTGTCTCACTAGCAGCAGCAGACGTAGTCTGTGCAGGTGAAGTATCTCCCACAAGAGCAGATGTAGTCTCTGCAGGTGAAGTAGTCTCTCCCGGAGCAGCCGGGTGAGAACCACTGGCAACCGGTGACCCATCATCATCCTCATCGGCAGAACGATCAGTCTTACATTTACGCTTACCACTGGGTTTTTCAGCCGGAGATAGCTTCGCCTTACGGGAGCGTTTCTTGCCCGACTTCTTAGAACGTTTACTAGGGACATCACAACGATCGCTACCACTACCGCCCGGAGACTCTGCATCTTTGAGCTTCAGTCGTCTGCTCGCCTTCAGAAAACTTTTGCGGTCCGTCAAGCTCATGTCTGGAACAGTGTCGACAGACTAGCAGGTCCCACCCTTTTAAAGCCACAGGGAAACAAAGCCCTGGACATGATTGGACGCAGGGGTGTTTATATATGCAGCCACCTGTTATTATAATGGACCTACGGCAATCAGTCCACCAACCGGCGCTGACATTCCTACCCGTCATGTAAATTGCCTGTCCCCACCATTTGATATGCTTATAATACTCATTTGCAATGCAAATCCCTCGAGCACTTAGCATAACATAGTCAATGTCATTAGCATCTCAACTTGACATTCCGTCCAGCTGGGTACGTGGCATGCGCACCTGCCACCCAAGGACGTTGGCCCAAGCCCATGTTTAGTACGGGTGGGAAACCCGTATCTTTAACCTCATGTCCCTTCTAAGTACGCCTGCGCAGGGCGTATTGTCATCCAAGTCGGTGACAAGCCAACCCGACAGATCGCCCATTAAGCAGTAATGGACTGGCCGTCTCGTTCTTGTACGGCAACGAACAGTGCTTCAGCGGCTTGTTTAGGTCATAACCGTCGCCTGCCGAGCGGCTTACCCAACTAAGGCGGTCAAAGATGAAGGATGCCAAAATTGTCAACAGCTGTCTCGGCCTCGTCCGTTGGGCAAACATGGCTCCTTCAAATAACGTGGCCAGCACGTCTACGTCATCAGCGGTGATGACAACCCGTCATTGACGCCCGAGTGCGTAAAACTCGGAATATACCGACAGGTACCTCTACCTGAGTCGGTCATACTACGGTATAAACCAAACACAGGTCTGCCAACTCCCGTTAGACTCGGCCGTTAGCCGAACTTCATAGGGACAACATAGGCGTAACAAGTCGGTGAACAACGGTTCACGCACCTAACCGCAGCCGCCAAGTCGGTGAACAATGGTATCAAATTTTGAGGCCATGTTCATGAATGGCAAGGCTGAGGCGGTGTGTTTCGTTGCACGGCTTGAACGTCTAGAGCCAAGTGCAGCCGACAACGTCCGACATCTGAGTGGGTAGTCTTTTCGAGAAGGTAACAAGTCGGTTAAAAGCGGTGGTTACCCTTCACAAATGTCGCTCAAGTCCGTTCGGATCAGTTCCATGTCAGGGACTAATCAAGCCGAGTCCGTCAAATCCGTCCGCACTTCCCGTCAATCAGGACTAAGTCCGTGATTTTCGTCTCGCACCATTGGCAAAAAATTGCACCGCCAGCTGAGGCGGTCTTAGGCGGTTGCCTTACAGATTAGCGTTGCCGAGACGGTCAATTTCGGCCGCAATCTATGTAGTGCCTCAGAGCCAAGTTAACCCAAACTCCGCTAGAATACGTCACCGTGCTAACCTGCCAAGTACGCTACTCGTCCCCCCCCAAAAAACCAGTCCCCCAACGGGGTGGGGGACTGGCTGGGTAGCTTCCGCACCTTTCCCTGTCGTTGGACTCTCTGTGAACCCATTTCGAGAGCAAACGCTGTTCCTCGCCCAAAACCTGTCCTCGAACGACCCCTAGCGCGAGCAAGGGTTTGCTACACGTAGTTCCGTCGACTAGGCAGGAAAGGGGGTACCAAAAAGTAGCCCGATTTCCACCGCCTTGGGAGGATAACGGCCGTGGCTGCTCAGATTCTAGCTACACCGAATTTCAAGCGGATTTTCACCGACTTGGCAGGAAAAGGGTTAATCCATCCATGAGGTAAAATAAAAAAGTTTTAACCAGCAGTGAAGACTTGGAATTGTACTGCTACAACCACATGTGCACTGTAACCTTTCTGCTACAGATGACTATGAAAAATACAAAGGCTGCTACTCAATATCTCCTTCAGTCCAACAAATATCCAGTTCATGCAAAGCTGAAACGCATTTTCTGAATGATCTGATAACATTTGAAATCCAAAGATTATTACAGTTAATTCTATTAAACAGTATTAATTCTACAGTACTGGTATTGTATTACAGCATTGTCAATACCAGGGAATTTTGGGATGTCATCCCCCAGATTATTGATAACATATCCGGTCATCTAATATCATGGCCCAGATGTTTTCTACATCTACAGATGCAATGGCATTAGCAAAACTACAAAATCAGTACAATAAAATACCTCCTCCTGGCCCATAATGGACTTGCAACAAAAACAGAGTCAGCGTGGACTCTCTGTTGTGCGGCGTAACAAAATAAATGCAGCCACAGACTTTTTTTCAGACAGAGCACCCAAACTAAATGTCATCAAAGGCACACCGCCTATTCAATCCAACAAGTAAGACAAAAGATTCAATTTGTATTCTTATTGTTAGAAAAAGTTCCTCATGACGAGTTGAGAATTAAACCAAAAATGCGGTAAATTATGTACAGAGAGAGCTTGAACGGCGCGGTATCACCTTATCTATATTATTCAATGCCACCTTCATCACCGTACGTCTATTAAAGGTCAAAAGAAATTCCGGCAACAGCAAGCTTGACTGACACCAACCCACCCCCCCCCCCCCCCCCTCAAACCAGCGAATACTCGTACTAGGGTCGGGTCCGTAATGTGTTTTTCCATTTATGCTATCCGCTTTTAGCCTCATCTGTTCTTCCTCTTGCTTCAGTTTATGAGTTGTATAAAATCATTAATATTATTGAAATTTAGATTTTTCAATTTTTTTATTCAAGACATGGATATTCATCCCTTAAGGGCAATTCAGATTGGCGGACGACACACAAAATATCACAATGAAACAACAAAACAAGACTAAAACTAAGAAAATAGTGACAACACACAACTACCGTTCAGATATATCATTTAAAAACCGCACAGCAGTAGGGATAAAGGAATTCTTGAGCCGGTTTTTCTTGCAAACTGGACACTTAAAACGTCTTCCCGAAGGAAGCAGTTGGAATTCTGAATTTAAAATATGCTCTGATGATTTTAAAATGGAACGTGCTTTCCTCAGACACTGTTGCTTGTAAAATGACAAAATGCTCCTCTGTGGTGCGCCAATAATCTTTGAACTTAAAGTGACAATATTTTCTATGGAATTCTTGTGTTTTAAACTCAAATTCTGGAACCAGCAGATAAATGAGAAAGTTATAATGCTTTCGATAAAAGACTTATAAAAGAGAGATAAAATCGTCTTGTTCACTGAAAAGGATTCCAATTTCCGTAAAAATACGTTCGTTGTTTCCCCTTCTTTGAAATCGCTTCAGAATTCGCATCCCACCTCAATTTATCATCAAAAATCGAGCCAAGATATGTGTAAATATGAACAATTTCAACTTCCTGATCATGAATAATGCTCTTCACAGGTTTTTGTCTCCTGAAGTCAAAAACGATTTCCTTGGTTTTGACTACGTTCAGATTAAGGTATGAATTGTCACACCAATTAACAAATTCGTCTAGGACGGGACCATGTTGTTCATCAGGCCCTACAAGAAGCGAGAGGAGAGCCGAGTCATCTGCAAATTTTACAATGTGGCGACCTTCATAGTTACTTCTACAGTCATCTGTATAGAGGATATAGAGCAGAGGAGACAAAACACAACCCTGTGGAGAACCGGTAGATGTTTGTAAAGAATCAGACAGCCGGCCATTAACAAGCACACGCTGAGATCTGTTAGTTAGAAATTCAATAACCCATAATATCAACTGACTGTCGAGTCTAAACTTCGAGATAAGTTTGTTGGCAAGAATATGGGGCTGTATCGTATTAAAGGCAGATGAAAAATCTGCAAAAAGAATTCTAGCATGAGCACCAGGTTTCTCAAGATGTTTATACAACTCATTCAAAACAAACAGTTGGCATCTTCAACACCCTTTCCAGTTCTACCGTATATGCAAATTGAAGAGGATCCAACATATTTTCAGTATTGGATAGGATGAAATGTTTGATTATTTTCTCGAATGTTTTCATCACAAGAGAAGTGAGGGCAACAGGACGGAAATCGTTTTGCTGCTTTGGATTGTTGCGTTTGGGAATTGGAATAACTGTTGAGGTTTTCCATAAGGCCGGAATAGAAACATTATTTAATGAAAGTTGAAATAGGTGTTGAAGTACGCTGCTCAGTTGATCGGCACACAATTTAAGCGTTCTGCCACATATACCATCAGGACCTGGACATTTCCTCACATTGATCGTTCTCAACGACTTAGCCACTCGATCCTTACTGATAATTATGTTGTTTTCCAACTGCAAAGAAGCTTTTATACTATTTACCTCAGCTGAGAAATCATGTGACTCAAAACGAGTAAAGAAGTCGTTGAAAACGTTCGGTAAGGTCAGTTCCGTTTCACCAACAAGACTAACAATTGAGTGATTACGTTCTGTGGCAGTATTGACCGCTGCCATCTTCTTGATACCCTGCCAGGCTTTGCGAAAATTACACTGTTCAAATGTGGATTCAATTTTACTCTTATATGTCAATTTCGCTTGCCTATGTATTTGTCTTACACATCCATGACGAAATCAACACGTTCAAAGAAGTAAGTTCTGGTAACGCCAGCACACCTTTATAATAGAAAAAGATTTCATGACATTTGCTACATTGTCTGTGTGTTTTGTCTGTAAAACATCGGTGGCTGTGTTTCTTTTGTGGCACAGCACAAGAGAGAGTCCACATTGACTCCGTTTTCGCTGTAAGCAAACTTTACACGACATAATGTACTTGGCGTTGCCTCACACTGATACATAATACATGTATGTCTTGCAAAGTATGTTTTTGTCAATTATGGGTCAGGGAGGGGGGGTGCTTGAATAACAAGTCATCGTTGATGACACAGTCCCCACTTGTTAATAATGGGTACTTTGATTACATGTCCTCAGAGAGGATAGAGTCCTCTTCATTAATTAGGTCTGTGATAAAAATACTTTGATACAGATGGCGCTCAATGGCCAAGAATGAGTTCAATGGTGATGAAAACATAAAACCAATGTAGGCAACCATCCTAAAGTTCATAAAATGAGTCAACTAGGAATTAATCAACAGGATGTTGCAAAACATTTTTGCATACAATCCTAACACTTAACAGATTATCACTGGTACCATATTTCATAAAGTTTGATGCAGTATTTACAACACTATGAGATCAACATCTGTATCAAGTTTCATCACATTTGACGTTGTATTAATTTGTGGCTATATCACCCTAATTAGGGAAGTTCATTACTTATGCAATTACAAATTAATTAAAATGACACTGATAAATGTCTTTTTCAATGTTAAAGCAATGTGAGCTAAACATCGGTTAACATCTGTATAAAGTTTCATGAATTTGATGCAGTACATATTTCTTGACATATCAGCCTACTTACGAAACTTCAATAATTGACATGTTACTGCTACATGACGTGAAACAAATTGACGAGCATATGTATGAAATAGGTCAATGTCAACTTTGAATGATACTGGTGGAAATATGTCTGAGTTATGGCTCTGTACGTGAAAACATCGTAATAAAATGGCTGCCTAGCAACCATATTGGATCGTATCACATAAAAAATCGACGTACATATGTATGACATAGGTCAATGTCCTTGTACCAACTTTGAATAAAATCAGTTGAGATATGCCTGAGTTATGCCTCTGTATATGAAATAATCGTAACAAAATGACCACACAGCAGCCATATTGGATTGTATCACAAAACAAATTGACGTGCATATCTATGACATTGGTCAATGTCCTTGTACCAACTTTGAATAAAATCGGTTGAGATATGCCTGAGTTATGCCTCTGTATATGAAAAAATTGTAATAAATGGCCGCCTAGCGGCCATATTGGATTGTATCACAAACGAATCGACGTGCATATCTATGAAATTGGTCAATGTCCTTGTAGCAATGTTGAATAAAATCGGTTGAAACATGTCTGAGTTGTGGCTCTGTACATGAAAAAATCATAATAAAATGGCCGCCTGGCAGCCATATTGGATCGTATCACAAAAAATTGACGTGCATATCTATGACATTGGTCAATGTCTTTGTACCAACTTTGAATAAAATCAGTTGAAACATGTCTGAGTTATGGCTCTGTACATGAAAAAATCGTAATAAAATGGCCGCCTGGCAGCCATATTGGATCGTATCACAAAGAAAATTGACGTGCATATCTATGACATTGGTCAATGTCCTTGTACCAACTTTGAATAAAATTGGTTGAAACATGTCTGAGTTATGGCTCTGTACATGAAAAAATCGTAATAAAATGGCCGCCTGGCGGCCATATTGGATCGTATCCCAAAACAAATCGACGTGCATCTGTATGACATATGAAGTAATCCTTGTACCAAGTTTGAATGAAATCGCTTCTTGCATCTCTGAGATATCTGTGTGAACGGACGCACGCACGCACACACGCACGCATGCACGGACGCACGCACGGACATGACCAAACCTATAAGTCCCCCCGGACGGTGTCCGTGGGGACTAAAAACATTGAACTACTCACCGAGAAGGAGAAATGGCAGCACTGTATGTACTGGGCCATAGAAAAAACCACATGCTGAAGACAGTCCAATAGCAACCAGTATGGAGAGACCAACACACAGTACACCACCTACAGCCACATAAAACTGAATGAAAATGATGGTTTAGTTGTTTCAGAGATTTGTAAAGTATGCCTTGAATACCTTTGTATTCACTGAAACACATTTCAAATCCACTGCATTCTTTCACTATTTATAGTGTCGTAATGAAGAAAATACATTCAACTTTTGTAAGAGTTAACGTACACATGTTTACACACTAATTCTTTTAGGTTCTTACTGTTTGTTGCCAAACAGAGAAACAAAATAACCAATGACATACAGTTACAATCCTTACGGCTCAAAGCAACTTTGGTCAAAATTTCACAAAATATTGAAATGGTAAATAACTTGGTACTTAATTTACCTATACATTTTTGCCTGTAAAGTGTAAGTATTTGCACAAAGCTTACCTTCTGTTCAATGACAGTGAATCTTCCTAACATGATGGCAACATAAGCAATGATAAGCATGTAACCAGCTGACAACAAGGAAACATCGCCTTGTATACTCTTGGAACTCTCTTCTCCAAAGCTACATTGCAGAAAGACAAGAGTATTGGTTATGACAGTGTTTGCCTCTTGATGAAGAAATTCAAGTTGCTTCAGAATTCTTTGAAATTATACTGACTATAATTCAAACAGGAAAATTACTGATATCGCACAGTGTGGAAAGAAGCCTAAATCTTTGGAATTAAAATAGCAGTGAGAATGATGTTTGAGGAGAAAACTGCATAAGGCTTCAAATTTGACATGTGCATGTGGCGTAACACAGACCAAAAAAACAACAAGTCACACAACTCCAGTATTTTAGGCAAGAAATAGTATTTGATTTGTTCATTGTTTTTATTGATAATTGACAAGAACAACAATGATTTATCCATATTTTGGAAGTCTCATGGGAATACAGTAAACATGCAGCTGGAGAATTTCCTCTACATGATAATTCATGATGCAAAGTAAACTGCTATGCATCTTAGGAATTTAACATAAAATCATGATTGTAACGAATATAAAATCTTCATCTCTGTATTGTGAATTGTTCATTTTAATCACCATCAAGTCATCTCTGAGATGACACAGCAGCCATGAACCAAGCAATTTACAAAATTTTCCACAACTTTATTGCTCTATCTTTCACTATCAAAAATAAAAAATACATGTTTTGGAAAAATTAAGGTCACTTATTCAAATTCTGCAATTATTTTGAACCCTTTCTCATTCAAAACATATAAATAGCGTTGATCGCGATTTCGGGTTTGTTACTAAATATAGCTGCACGCGCGCGACTTTCGGACAAATATGCTGAAATTCGGACAAATTTTGTCGTTGTATGCGCGGCTGTTTTTGCAGCTTGTAGTCTCAGTCATCAATTCATACGAATAAGTGTGACGCTAAATAGCCTTTCTAACACTCGCAGGTTTTATTTTCGTCGTTTATGCAGAAAATGCGGACAAATGTTTATTTATGCATATTAATGAGAGAGAACAGTGACGTCATTTGCGATCAGCGCTATTGCCATGTCTGCAAGGTGTAGTGAGTTTTGCAGCCAAATATTACATACATGGCAATGAAGTTACTTGAATCAGTGTTAGGGCCTGTCACTTACAATTAAAGCTTTTCACCTCTCCATGTATTTTCTATTTCTTTTATGTTGCTGACAACATTTGCAGTGCTCAAGGTTAATTACAATAAAGAATTGAAATTCAAATGCCTTATTCAACAGTTCTACGGATAATTTTGAAGAATATTATTACATTCTTATTTGTACATGTGTATAATTCCTGATTTTATGATAAAAGATATCTTGTGTTCTTGTGAAAGCAATAAATTTTATATGTCTACAACTGAGCTAATCTTGTTCTTACCCAAAAATGTTAAAAACAAAAACAGAATCAATATTGGTTTGTTCGGTTTTACCAATCTCAAGTACTTTTTCTTCAAAAGCATCTCCATTTGGATCAACCTGAAAGCCAAATCAAAGTCAAACTTTACAAGATTCTGAGTAATTGGTTTCTTTGATAATTTTTGAACTTGAACAACATTTAGTACACAAACTGCAGACTCAATGCATTTACGTTTCATGAAAATCTTCAGTTCTTGCTATAACCCTTGTAATTTTATGTGCCTTTGTACCGGTATAACATTTTAAATGAAAAATACCTAACAAGATTTTAATTTCTGTAGTTCACCATCTTTGATAATATGGTAGTATCTCATGTCTGTAACATCTTATTCAGGCAGACATTAGCTGATTTGTGATCACACGACAGAACATTGGAGATAACTTCCTAGCTCCAGGCGTTTTGTATTTCCAGCTGATGGTATCACAGCTTACATTTAATCCAAAAAAATCTCTGCATGGACTGCAGAAATTAAAACTAACATGAAGGATATTAATTTCTATTGTTGAGTTCCCATTTAAACTGCACATTTAGTAGATTTACTAAACATATCATGCTGTTGTACAAACACAGATCTCCATTTAGGATTTTTACAGTATCACATTACCTCATCTCCACTGTCTGGATCATATTCTCTGTTGTCTTCCAGCAGAAAGTTCATTATTGTGGCCCTCGCTGATATAATACGATCACTGCCATCTCGAGTAATACCTCCTAGAAGTTTTTCAATGTCTAGTTGGTTGTAGTAGACAGGACTGCAATAGGCAAAAGAACCATTGCAATTACACTATGTCAAAAACTCATTGTGGTTGATAAGATGAGTTTCCCTAGCACTTCAAAAACATTATTAATTATAGAAATAAATACATAAGTATCATCATGACCATTATAGGGTGTTGATTAGTGAGGAATTTCCTTTGAATCCGTGTCTGCTGTAGTTGTATCGTACCGGCCGCGTACATAGGGCAGAGCATGGTGGGCAATACAGAATCTTTGGGTAAATAACAAAATCTGTGATACCAGCAGTTTACAAGTTTTGATAGCTTACCTAATTTGCTAATTATGATACAAGATATTCTCAACCACCAATCACGATGATGTATGATTTATGTCAGAGTATTGACAAATGCAAATCAGCTGGTTACACCAATTCATTATTACAGCATTTTACAATCACCATTGCACATACCAGTAATTTTTATGCAAGAGAGTCACCACAGTAAATACATGGAATAAACAAGGCTGCAATATTTTATACCCCTCTATAAAATCATGAACATGAACCTATATTTATAGTTGATGACTCCATTTTTTGCACTGGCTAACAGACATAGATCATAAATCAACCAGGAAAATTGATTTATTTTCATGCTGTTTAGAAAATTAATTAAACAGATGTGCTAATTGCATGTGATGGTAGGACTTATACAATTACCGGGGGGGGTATACACTCCTAGACAGTACGAATGCACTAAAATAGTGTTAGGGGAAATTATTATTTGAAACTACAGTGATACCTCTACTGTCCATGTCAGAGCTATATAATTCTTATATTTATTCAAAATAAATAAATAAATATAAGATTGTTTGAAGTCCACATTCACTTATTTTTTAATGAACTGACGATCATGACCAAAGACCGTGAAATACCTCTGCTTATTACTGACAATTACCTCTTACTTCATATACACGTATTTGGTTTAAAAATCATTTTACTTATCCATTGTGCAAGTATCACAAATTGTAACATGGAAAAAATAATACAAAGGATGACATAAATGTTCAGGTTGTCTACCTGATCAAGTCACATTTCTTGAATCATCAATCAGATTGGATTGAGAAAACAAAGTGTGCACATAAAATCCATTGACATCTAAACAGATTTCCTTTTCCAAAACTCCATTGAAAATGGTTTCAAGGTGCCAGATGCATGTGAAAATTCAGAAACATCCTTGATTGGTAAATCTCTGATGTTGAGAGCTATTACATTAGTTCACAGTGATTTAACCCTGTTCAAATCAATATATACCATTGTACTTAGAACATTCACACCCGCAGTAATGGCATTTAAGGTCCCATTTTTGCCAACCTAGCGTGAATGCTACATTCAGCGTTGCAATTATCTCAACTCACTAGAGGTATTGTCATTTTTTATTGCACAGTTTGTGACATATTTTCAAGGGTGTTTCACAGAGCAACATAGTATAATGTATAAAAGGTTTAGAAAAGTCATTGCTTTGTTAAGTATAGAACTACACAACACTCAGACGTAATCTCTGAGATTACTTTTCAACCAGAAAAAAAATGTGATTTCAATAAGACTTTTGTTGGGCAGGATAAAGTCATATATCAGCTATTGCCCAGTCTGATTTCTATTGTCATACTCAGAACCATTGCAATTAACTCTTGGTAACTCACTGCCTAACTCAAACACCCCTACCAATGCCAGAGGGAGGGATTACTGCGCACAATAAGTAATCTCTTGTAATTCCAGATCTTATAAAAGATAATACATTTATGTGCAGATTTTGCTCTACTCAAGGCACATATCTATCAAGTGGTATTGTGGTAAGGTTTTCAAAGATGTGCACCTGCCTATGAATTTTTAAGTTTTGTTGCTTTCAGGAAATCATCACCATTTTGAATGGAAAAAGAACAATCACTGAAAATATACTGGTAGTTTACAAATACCAATATTTGCAACAAGCCCACCCAATAACAGAGAGACGTAACATAGTTCTTCTGCTATACTATCTAAGATCTTGAAAATCATAAACATGATTGTATATATGGAGATCACAAATCCACCAGAATAATAAGGACTCCTGCTGGGTACACTTTACTCAGTATTCCTAACTTAGCACTGAAAATAGATGCCATTAACAGTATTGTAATAAGCTGACTCACAAGATCAATTGTCATTTTTTATCATACAGTCTTGCTTTACCGGTATGTCAGTTCAATCATCAAGCTTGCTATGCTACATGTACCATAGGGAACCCAGACATCTGGTTGTTGTTGTTGTTTGTATTGTTGTTTATATGTTGTTGTTGTTGACAAATACTATATAATTTCAATGCGTGTGGGACAGCTGTGGTGTTGACTCAATCACTTAATCCGCTGATACGGACATTAGTAAGTTGGCAATGTTTCCAGAACAATTGCAGTGGTGTATACACAAGTTGGAGAGGAGATAAGGACTTGTCGGTAACATATAAAGCACTCAGACGGTGTGGAGTTGAACTCTTTATTTGAAATATCACAGTCAAAATTAATAAAATCAAATAAGGTAAACCGTTGAACAAAAAACCCTCCTCCCCATCCCAGGGGACTTTCATCTGTCCCCTGTGGTTTATCTGGGGAATGCAGGCAAGCTTATTTACATATGAATTTAGGACAAGCCTGATATCAGTAATGACTGCTGATGTCATTGTTTTTGCTCGGTGAAGCCATTCGCTGTGGTGACGTGCCGAAACGAAGGCTCCAAAAATCGGTACTTTTCCGCGATTTATTTTATTTTCCTCGGAAGTTTTCTTTGAACAACTGTCATTCCCGATCAACATTATCACTAGGTAACAAAATATGCCTGCGTTTAGGTTAATGCACGTTTAATTATCAAATGCCGTGGCGTCGAAGTAACAAAACAGGTTTTTTGCGTTTTTCTCGAATTCAATGTGTGAATGAGGTGGCCTTCTTTGGCACCTCTTCAATTCACGCTCACAAACACCAGCTGCTTGAAATTCACACAGTCCATTGGAAACATAATGAACTCAAAATCCGTGTCTGGGATTTCCTTTATATGCTTTTTTTTTTTATGCGCTCTTCAAGGTGTTGGACAAAGGTGCTATTCAAGGAATTGTAATTATCACGCCATATAATTTGAACAGAGATGCCGAGAAAAAATCGCAGACACGGATTTGAAGGATATTGTCGAGGCTTGTCAATGAAGAAATTTCAACCAGAAATCTTGCAGCGTGCTCGCTATTAAAGGAGGGAAAAACGTATTTTGGAAGGTTCAGCAAAACGCTTGTCACGCGACTCTCATGCAAATAATGACCGTGTACTGTGCTTGGTCGGATAGCTCTATATCAGGGCTTTCAGAAAATACCTATATACTTTATTGGGTTTTGGGACTTCTTTAATTGAGAAAAAAATATAAGTCTGAAAGTGTCTAAAAGGTATTTATCTACCTTAACTACTTTGCAAATATGTTATTCAGTTGTGATTGGCCTTGTACTATCATGACATTTTATTCACTTGGGGTTACAGTTTCACTCTCATGACATTTTACATTTTATACATATACTGGGGGTTTCCAATATTTCATCATATGTTGTTTCACTATGATAAATATCTAATTATATCATACCAGTATATTGATAGTGCAAATACAACAATCTGATTGGTCGAGACGTGAAAAGAACCATGGTATATTGGCGATATACCACGGTAGGCATACGCACAAACTCTCAGCTTGAGTAAAAATTCGTTTTTGACGTTCCACGCCAGAATTTCAATGTACTGTTATGATATGATAGCAATAAATCACACCCAGCGATGGTATACAACAAGATTTTGACCAGCTCACTTCATATATGCACTCGCTATTGCTCGTGCATATATGTCATGAACTGGATAAAATCTTGTGGTATACCATCGCTGGGTGTGCTTTATTGCTTAATTATCACACCTGTTCCTGTATTCTGAAATCATATACAAGTTGAAGTAATGAAGAAATGTAGCTCAACAGATGTTTGCTTTTGTGCCATTACCTTGTCAAATTTCCTGTATTGATCATGTCTAAAATGTCATTTGTAGAAAGATTCACAATGACCGTCTCGTTGAAAGACCAGAGTTCAAGAAGACTGTTGGATAAGCACTGACCGGCAACCCTAGTAGAGAACAGAGAGAAGTTACATAAAGTACAATTCCTTTGTGTTTTGATGATTTATTTTACTTCTAAACTTGAAGAAGCTGAATCCCTCAAAATAGCCTCAAATTAATTCTTATAGAACACCACACTGTACCTCAAAATTGTAAAACAGAATACAGTGAAGATTAGTATTTTTCAGCACTTTTTGACAATAATCCAATAATCTAATGAAGAAACAGATACCAGAGATGTTAATAGCTTTGAAGTGGATGTGAATTTAGAACAAGGGTCTTGTGTAAACATCAATTCAGCTGACCTGGAAATGATGATAATTACACTATAACAAATGACATGGAAGAATATTATGGCATTGTATGCCCCCTTCAATGTCAAGGTCACGCTACACAATAACAAACGACATGGAAGAATATTATGGCATTGTATGCCCCCTTCAATGTCAAGGTCACGCTACACAATAACAAACGACATGGAAGAATATTATGGCATTGTATGCCCCCTTCAGTGTAAAGGTCATGTATCTTCTTAAATCTTAGCATTGGGAATACTGGTATGCCTGGAAAAGCTTGATACAGCTTTTGTATACACAGAAAGATACATGTATCTGATGAAAATTAACACTCTACAGGTAGTTGAAATTTAAAGTCACATGAAAAACATAGCGACCAATTGTTTCCAATATTGTTGGGATATCAATCAGTGTTCTCCCCAGAAAAAAGTCATAGAGTATCGGCTAATTAGCAAAAATTTACATAACATTAAGTCATGAATATTTCTTTTAATTATTTTCGTTAAAATTTATGAAAAAAATTTAAACCTGAAGATGATATATTGTATAGTGTCATTTCCTCTGTGTTCATGTTGAACTGTACGTATTCCGAAGGACTTGGGGAGTCTAATCACAAACCGGTATCTTAGGGCGTCTACCTTTGTGACGCAGCAAAATGGCCTGTCAATAGGGCCGTTCACAGTTTACGTCACTGTTCTCTCATTAATATGCAAAAATAAATATTTGTCCGCAATTTTAGATTACGCTTTTGAAAATTACGCATGCAAGGACGACGAAAATACATCTCAGTGGGCGACTTCTAGTGTAACAATGAATACTAAAAAACATATTCACGACTCAGAGTACAAGCTGCAAAAACGGCCATGTATGCAGCATCGACAAAATTTGTCCGCATTTCAAGCTGCGTGTCCAATGTCGCGCGCGTACAGCTATATTTAGTAACAAACCTGTAACCGTGAACAAGGCTATATGGCCTGTCAATATGTCGGCTTCAGTGTGGTTGTTTGGATGCCGTCGATATTTCTTGTCAAACTTTGAGACTTAAAATGCCACATTTATCACATTTATGTTGTTTTGGACAAAAAAACGATGAATTCTTTGAACAAAAAGGTTTGTAAATGGCTGGTTTGTATATTATCATTGACGGAAAGACGGTGTGCACGAGTCAATTGAGAGTACAGCGTACATGTACGCGTGTAATAGTAATTGACAGACAAGAGACACTGACACTTCAGAGATGTCGTTATGCTTTACCACTGAATTTCCGAGGCCCTACAACCTTGATTTACTTCTTCAGTTACAAATTAATAGTGACTGTTGGCCCCTAGAGTTTATTTTAGCATGTCTGCCACAGGAAACAAACTTGTCAACGGTCGATGGTTTGTGTTTACCGTAATTCAAACCTAGCTGCCCGGACGCAGCTGTCAACATTCTTGATAAAGTTACGGACGACCGTCTGTCTGTTACCAAATGTCGATCTCTTTGTCCCATATGCAACATCAAATCACGTTTGACACCTTTTTTGTTGTGAATTATTTAAAAATAAACTTGTGAAGTACACTTTTTGTCCGTCACTGACAATAAACTTGCTGGTGCACCGTTAATCAGCTACCCATTAGCAGGTCATTTGTACACGGCAGTTGGCTCAAATAGGGTATCGGATAGCGTATCGGCCGGTGTGAAAGCATATCGGCCCCGATACGCTAAAACCCTCTGCGGAGAACACTGTCAATAGAAATATTATCATATTGTTTGTATGTTAAAATAAGACATTTCAATTTTAATTGACTTGGCTTTAATGAATTTGGGCAATATTACCGTTTAGCAATGAGAATCAAATTTATTAGCTGAGATAAGCTATGTAATGGCTTGTCAATGTAACTTGTAAGCATCTACAGGTTGGCAGGGTTAAAGGTCAAGTGGCGTGTCTAGTCTGTGACATGACTCATTCATTCTACCTTAACAGTTACTTCACTAAATCAAGAATGAATTCTCATTTTTTTTCCCAATGAGTATAGATATATTCACATTGTATTTAGTTAAAACATCATTACAAATCTCCATTCAGATAATATCTATAGTACAGCATCACAAATCAACTTGATAACTATCCCTTTTCTATTAGTGCAAGATAATGACCCTTAATCAATGTGGAATATTCATGTACCTCGGATCTTGCATTGTATATCCCTTTTTATAATAGACTCACTTTTACAATATTTATTTACATGTCATTGTTTTCTATGAAAGTCAAGCGTGTACATGTATTTTTTTCCTTTTAGAGGCCACTTTTCAAAATATAAAATACATAATGTAGATTTAGACCAGATTTCATCATTGTTCAGATTTATTATAAACTACCAATCAAAATCATTATCTGATACTCAGGCTTAGTCATACACATCTTTGTAAAGATAAGGTACTTTGTACTGTCCAATCCTCATACCATATACCATGTATATATGTGTACACTTACTTGTAGCACACTGTTTCCCAGTCTACTCCAGATGCATTGATTGACTTCACAGACTTGTCCAGTTCCAGCATCTGTAAGCATAAACGCCTAACAATTTTCAATTTTCAAAGCAACTTACAATTTATCTTATTGTTTTATAAAGTTTGAGAATGTTCTGATTTAAGTTGCATCAATGATATTGTGCTCGCATCTGAGTGGTGTATAATGTAACTAGCATTTCTTGTCTCACATACATGTAGATCAATTTCCAACAAAAAGCCAAACACTGCCAAAAACTGAGTTAGCCTTGTCATTACTGTGCAAACAATTCATGACGTCACAGGTTTTACTTTGTCGCAGTTTTGCTATAACAATTCCTAGAAAACTGCCTGGTAACAAAATCTCTACGAGCTTACAAACTGAGAGATCCATAGACATAGAAATAGATATCATTTGAATGCTGGCTCCAGAGTTAAAACATCAAGTAATCTACAGAAAATACATATATTTTGTTGAAATTAAATTACTTTTGGGTTAGGCAAAGGTGGAATTTATTTTGTTACAAACAATTACCTCTATACTTTCCCAGTTTGGAAAATGCAAATGACATAATAAGTCACCATTCATCTTCCACTCATCATGACAAAGTCATTACAGGCCTGTGTCAGGCGTCACATTGTCTTGCTAGGAAATTCACTCATTAAATGACAATTGAAATGGAAAACAAAAGGCCATGACATGTCCGTAATAATCTTACTGAACAAACTTGATCCCTGGGATCAAGTGCCCTACCTTTTAAGCAAATTGTGGTTTTTGCCAAATGAGGAAATGTTTGGAAATAATATTTAAGTATTTGGTAAAGTCAATCCAAGAATAAGCCAAGTTCCTGTGGTTCTGGGTTGTTATATATTGAATTGTCTGGACAATTTTTTCCTTTGTGTTATCCACAATAGATGTGTCAAAAGTTCTAGGATAAGTACTGGACCTTAATCCTCTTTCTCCCAAGTTGTACTTGCTGCAGCGTTCCAAGTCGATACATGTTGTGATCAAAAGCTATTGTAAAATCTTACAAAATGTGTCTGTGACTTTTGTGTGAGGTTTTAGATGGTTTACAATTATGGGATTATCTTCTTGTTGGTGATTAATTCCTAAAAACTAGGATAGCCAAACAATGTCACACATTACAACCACAAACATAGCAGCATTTGTACAGGGAAAAGTAAAAAGTAATTTGTTTTGGAGGACAAAGTAACTGTCACATGTTCCTTGAGTGAACAATGATTACAAAACACAAATCACAGCATTTGCAAATATCCAACTTTCAGAAAATATATCCTTAAAGCCACAAAGCTGCAAATGTGTAATAAACAGATCTCAAAATATCCTCAGTTTTCCAAGAGTTTTCAAGAGATGAATAAGCTCCTTTAAAGACTGAAAAAGTGTATAACCCAGTCATAAGAGTTGAAAGTGGCATGTGAATTCAAAAGTTTTAAAATCATTTTAGATTTCCTGGCATATTCAAAAACTAATCATGTGACAGAGAAAATAAAAATTACAACAACAAAATGTCAGCCATCATGTGTTGTGCATTCAAGTAAATGGCACCATGCTTGTTCCTCAGATGATCATGATGTGTATGTACGAAATACTGCATTAAATTTTTGTACTTTTCCATGGGGCACCATTTTAAGAGTGCAGAACCTATTTATTATTTAACAACCTGTAGGCATGGTCCAAGTGCGCAGTGATAATTCTAATATGTCCTTCAGTTAGCACATTGACATGAACTTTGGTTTGAAAACAAAATAATGCATGAAATTCGCAGCTATTGAGGCTTTAAATTGAGTTATAAGCTCGATTGTTTGCTGAGAATTCACAGTTTGAGAGGGCACAACACTTGCCCTCCAAGCTAAAAGCATTTATGATGAATCTAATTAAGCCATATACTAACCGCTTGGAGTACAGCTGGTCTCAATACATTTCTATCCTCGATGATGAACTGTGAAAATCTTATATCATTGGAGAAATATTCATTCACCCAATACAAGTTATCAATGGATTGTGACCCCATAGGAATCCACAGTTTCTCTCGTCTGTTCTCCTCCACAAAGTTAAGCATTCCGATGGCAAATCCCATGGCAACAAGGACAGAGAACAAAATGGTAATCCATGGATACTTTCCGACCAACTTTCCATGTCTGAAGAAAAGAAGAAACATTGCCAGGGTGAAATGTGGGAACACATGGCATGTGAACAGCTAGGTGATTCTAAAGATACTTCATTCATCAACGTGTATTTTTGATCAGACTGTATACCAGTCCAAGAAACTCAGTCAAATCACAAGTTACAAATCCACCACACATCTGATGTAGCGATGTGATAACACTCTTGAACTTCAAATGAGATCCATTACTTATAGGTACATTATAGGCGCAACAGTTGTTCTTACATCAGGATTCTTTACACTGATGTGATTTAGTTCGATCTGCTAAATTTCAACAAATTATCATTAAACAAATAGTTCTCACCATCTTAAATTGTGATGGTATTGTTTCAAAGTAGTTGAGCCAAGCTTGTTGTGCGTATCTACATAACATAAATAATGGTTATGCAGACACACACAGCCTTGTGTGAATGTGAGTGACAATGCCATACCCAGCAGAAGGTCTCTGTCATATCATATGATGAAAGCCCCAAGCTTGGCACTTTTCCCTATGATTCAAAGAACGGGAGTTGATGAAGCCCTAAACTGCAACTTCCACCACTATTTTTTTCCATTTTTGCAATAAATTGCACAATTAAGTTATAATTGGCGAAAATGGCTTTTCTGGATGAAGTAACCCCCCAGCCATCACATTATGTTAAAATCTGCCTTGGTGAACTCCCCCTTTAAATAATGTCATCAGTGAAAATTGCTCTAGATTGAGATTTGGATGTGAATTCATTCTGATTTCCATAGATACCGACATATGAAATGGCTGCCAGGGAGCACATTAATCATATTGATAAACAAGCCCACACATATATGTAGGCCAGGGTACCTTTGCCAAGTTATGTACACTACTACAGTATATTAACCCTTTATTGGGTACAGGGTCAGTCCAGGCCTGCTGTATAGATTATTTGGGAGCCATCATTATTTACAGCTGGGGGAGGGAGGTCAGAGTAATTTCATTGGAAACTCCAAAATTTTGAGTACCCCCTGCTAACTATGATGAGTTTGAGTGAGTAACACCCCCTTTCTAACTCAGAAATGTTGATTTAATACCCCTTGTATGCGTATTTGTAAAATTTACATAAATACAGCAATAGTTTCGACCTTTCAAATCCTGATGTGCCCTCCTAGATTATCATTGGTTATCTCATGATGGTTGAAAAAAGGTGAAACCAACAAAATAAATTTCAAAGTGACAACAAAATACAGATATAAAACTCACACTATAAAAAGTATACAACCATGTACTGTTTAACTTGGATGGGTATCATGACAAATCTGACTGGACAGAATTTGAAAGTACAAGAGGAGAACACACGAGAGGCTGATGGGGAAAGAGTCAGAGGGGGCTGTCCCCGGCCCCTATCTTATCTGGAAAATTTGAGAAATTGATGTGTGCAGTCTGGTGCAATCTGAAGGGGAATCGATCCCAGGGATCAAGTTTGTTCTAGCCTGTAACTGGACTATGAAGGTGTCAAAGCTGAACCATGCCTTTAAGTAAAATTCTTAGAACACCCTAGGGGGAGAGCATGAGAGGTGGTTCCCCTCTCGTATCGAAAATTTTAAGAAACTGATGGGTATAAAGTTGCAATCTGAGAGATGACATTTCAATTTATTTTGCACTCAGTAAAATTGTTTGAAAATTACATTTAACACTGATATTTTTATTACATTTTTTTCATGATCAGTATTTGGTCACAATATTCAACAACCAAACAACAACGATACATTTTGTAAAAAATAGTTCTCAGTTTGCCAGAGACAGAAGACCAAAGAAAATGTAGGAATGGAAAATCTGTCCAGTTGCCAGCTTCTAATGAAAGCCTGAATATGGTATGGAATGGTTAAATGTTGCCAGCTTCTAATGAAAAGCCTGAATACGGTATGGAATGGTTAAATGTCAAAATGGTTGTTGAACTGAAGTCAATGAAAATCTATGTTTCTGTGATAATAAAGGATGAAAAACAACATTTCAGTTTTATCCTAGATCCTGTGAAAAATTTGAGAAACTGAAATTTATGCAATGGTGCAGCTGGTGCAAGCTGAAATGTGTTTTCGATTTGTCTTTTACTAGCAAAACTGGTAGAATACGCCATGGGGGAGAGCACTAGAGAGGGGTGTTCCTCTCTCGCAATGAAAATTTTGAGAAATTGACCTGTGGAATGGTGGGAACTAAAGTAGAATCGTACGCAGGGCTACCACACGAGTGAATCTGCCAATATTGAATTATCAGGACAACGAAATTATCTCGAAATCTCCACAGACGTAGAGCTCGATGCAGTCAATATACCTATAATTGATTCTATGTTCTTTGTACTGAGCTGTTTACATAATTTAGTACGATAGCAGATATCATTTCCCACACTGCGCGTAATGCAACAGTGCAGACTCAGATGTGCGCCGGTGCAGACGAAACCTCGAGCTACTGTTCTGGTCGCGTCAGTGCTGCACCGAGAATCTGTTTAGCTATAAATTATGCTCAAATTAGCTAGACTTAGGTAGATATAAATCTAAACACTACATGAACAATAACGGCACAACACTGATCTGTGCGCACAGCTGAGCTAATCCTTTATACACCGTTGGGCAGGGCAGTGGTATCTTACCTGTAGAAAACGCTTTCGAGAACAGTGACGATGGCATTACTGCAGGTCTGTAGACAGCTTGGTTTGGCATTGCCGTTAGATTCGGAGTTCTTAGCAGTGGCCATCAAACAGACGCGTTAAATAAATTATATTGGTAGTGAAGTGAGAATGTTGGCCTTGACAGTCTCGGCGATGACAATAAGATAAACCAAAAGAAATGAAATTTGGTCCTGGCATGTACACTATTGTATTAAAACGTTATCAACAAATGGTTGCGGTATGGCTGTCAAAGATACAGTTGAAGGAGCGAGAGCGCGCTGCCGAAACTGACGGCTTGTCAGCCAGAATTTTGAATATCTATAAGGAAACTGTCATGCTCAGCTTGGATGATTGGTGACGCTGCCGGCATCCTACTTTGAACTCCTAGAAAGCCGACTCTATCTGTAATCTATACAAGGTCACCTTCAACACCAACCGCTCTCGCTTATCTTTTGTTATGCAAATATCCTTCTGTCGAACGTCGAACAAACAGAAAGAAGCTCTCGCAAGCGTAGGAATATCTCGAGACGGTACGATCAGACTATATGACGGATACTGCGTAGGGTACCTAAAACCTTAGTATTAAAATTTATGTATAGTTAAGCTTTGGGTGGCAGCATATTTCAAAATTTTATAATTTCGGATTATTGAAATTCATTAAAGTATAATCTGTGTTCGAGGATCATTACGCCTTATATAACTGAACTTTTCAGGGATTGATCATTCGTATATATGGGGGACTTACTAGATCACTCACTGTACCAAGGGCAGGACTGTAGAGGCAACCAGCCATCCGATTTCAGAAATTGTTTTCATGGCTCCCCGGTCTCCGCACTTAACAACTAACTGATGCCCAATCACCAATGTTCTTATCAGTCAGAAGTACCTTACCCTACGATCCCTACAATACCTGTGTACTGCGGACATGCGCAGTCTCTCATGGCTTGGTGTACGACGGACAGTTCCTCGATCTCTTATCTAGGTCACAGTGCCCATTTGATCGTTGACAATTGGTCTCACCAATGGCCCGGTATGGAAACCATAAAGCTAAAAATATTCTGAACGCTGCAATGTTCGTGTAGCTATTCAAGAGTATGAATCTCGCCGAAATATCAAACCCCGCCAAATTCACCATACTCATTATGTCTAAGTTTGATTGGGCTTTTACTCATCGGTGGTAAGCTTATTGATTTTTTGTCTTTTTGTGTCTAAGTGCCAATTTGTACTGCATATCTGTCATATTCCCCGTCTTACATGTAACTATGACAAATGCTTGCCTTTTAAACTATGTGTATTAGTTATGTATTTTTTCACTCTTGACAATTGTATTATGCTCTCTTACCTCAGGAGGGGTTCTAGAGCCTGAGCTATTAAAGTTGTTGTCGTCGTCGTCGTTGTTGTTATAAGCCCCCCAAAATAAATTGCGTTGTTCCGACAACATGGTTTTCAAAAATAGGGTAGGTAGGTCGGCAGGGATTTTTTTTCCAAAATATATTTTTTTTAATATGCACTTTCAGGGGTTCAGGGCGATCAAACACTGGCCACAACATTTCCAGAAAAAAAGTATCATACATATAAAAGGAATAAAAACATAAAAAGACATCCTCCTTCCGGCAAAAATCAAATTCCGGGTAACTAAAACGTGATATTACGGGTTCTTTCTTTCTTTTCTTTTTTTACTTTCGTGTTTAGGTAGCTCTAAAAAGTTTAAGCTTAGGGTCGGCAGGTAAAAAAGAGGGTAGGGGGGTTCAGCACAATTTTTTCTTTGGCTTAGTATTATTACTATTAGGCCAATTATTATTGTTAATATTCTTGTTTATTTTCATCAGATACCGTCACGTCTTGTATCGAAAAACAACCACAAGGCTGTCGTCGTAAAAATTACGCCAACCATATCATTTGTAGCTAATTCTTTACTATTTTTCATAGTTTTCGGTAGCCGGTATCAGACACTTCGTGTTCGTGTCGGCTACATGGACGATCATTAGGGCATGTTACTTAGCTCTCTTTTCTCACCGTGGAGGTAGTGCACAGACCACGTCCAGGGTCTTACAGTCATCGGAAGGCAATCCACCATGTGAATCAGTTTTCAGTATGAATTTTCGTCAACGCATAGAGGTAGTGCTATCTCTATGATTCACGCGAACATGGTGTCGTGCCGGGACAAGTAAAACGTCTACCTTGTTATGCCCACCTTTATTCACAGCCGATCAATGAACTTATGCGGTCAATCGACTATACTCTGACCGTTGAGGTACATCTTCATTCTCTGACAAGGGCAAGTAAGAATTGCGATAATTGGGAATCAACTTTGTAAAATAAATCTTAAGCAGGTTGATTACCGGGCTTGAACTTCAACCATTAAGAATACCCTCCCGGACGGTGGCACTCTCATGGAAAATCGGTACCCATAGACGCACACGAAAATGCCAAATATTCTGCTTGTCAAGACAGCAAATGCATGTGTAACGCCCAATGGCCATTGCTATTTTTGAAAAATGAATTCTAATCCGGAATTATAAAATGACTTCAACTACATCGAACTATTTGGAGCATTCAACAACGAACATTTCACGGTACCTGCTTGCCCCGTTGCAGATCCAATATCGTGATCAATTGCGAATCGCGGAAAAGCTGTGGAAATTCAGTTCCGTTTTTTATTTGAAGCAAAACCAGCAGTCAAGCATTGTTTTCGGATCCGTCTTTTATGGAGACCGAAAGTTTCACGCCCTTCCGCTGACATGTATAAACTTTGAGGGCGAAATAAACTTTTGAAACGTTCGATCGATCCACAGTCCCTCTCTCTCCGTAGAGGGACTGTGATCGATCGTGCGGTACACACTAGTCCGCTGCAACAGGAGGTGGAGATGTACACTTTGCGTATAGCGGCTGATGTACCTTTTTATTTATTTATTAAACTTTATTATCCCTGAAGTGGGAAACTTGTCTAGCAACGGCACAGACATCGAAACAGTAAGAATATATAAAACCAATAGTAAAACATATCTTTAAAATCACAAAAGTATGAATAAAGCTCAATAAAAATACGCAACAGAATTCATTTCAAACTTCAGACACAACGTTAAGTTAGTCTCTGAGTAGTCTGACTACAGAATGAACATAGCTGAGTCGGACACGGCGTGTTAAAGCAAAAGTTTTATATCTGTGACCTGAAGGAAGCTCCTCAATATGCTAAGCCAATGCATGGGAAGAATCACTAGTAATTTTTACAGCTTTAGCAACAGCTCTGTCCTTATACAGTGCTTTCATACTCTTACATCCTATACCGCATATTTTAGAACAGTCTCTTTTTTACCAGAAAGAACAGCAAGGCCGTGCCATGCTTTCCTAATCACCCGACTGGAACTGACTTTCTATTTTTGTTTTATAATGATACCTGCTTTTGCAAGCGCGTATTTCTTGTTTCAACTTCTTTTGAAGAACTTTTCCATCAAAAACTCATCCCTCTGCGAATGCAGCTGCCTTTTCTTTCAGCAAATGTTTCAGATTAGAAGCAACCCATTGTTTATCCATACACTACAATCACCATTTCTCCAGTAGCATGTCTTGACAGGATTAAGGTAGCGTTTGATAGCTTCTGTAGATTCTTCAAGGGAATAGTTGCCAATGAACAGTACTGGCCAGACACCCTTGAACTGCTTCGGTCGACTGTTTTGACCAATTTTACACTAATCTTGTATTTGGTTTATTTTGTTCCAGTATTTGTTTGTAGATAGGGTTGAGATACACTGCATTGATTAGCAGTGCTAAGTGGTGATTTCCTCACGGATTTATAGGCCTTCGTGATGTTTGAATAACAAAGATCCAGTGAGTTTTTTCTTTACGAGTGAAACAAGTCACATATTGATGATAAGTTGGAAGCTGATTGGTCAGTGAACACGTGTTAAAATCTCCTAACACTATTTTCGGCGAATCCGATGACGTGTTTCGACAACTTCTCGTATGAACAGTGCTGCATGTTGTATCAACTGCATGATGGTTGGATGTATACAACTATCACAAATACATCTGTCCAAACTCTCTTGGAAGGTAGAACGGCCTGAGTAACACACATAATAGTTCGATGTCCCTGGTACAGATTTGTTCTCGCACATGTATTTCTTTACACAATTTCACATTTACATACACTCATCCTCATTCGTTTTCCTGTTGCATATTGATCGCGATCAGTTCTGAATGGCTCATAAAACCCATCCACCTGTAATATCATTGTCTGGTATATTGTCAGTCAGCCATATTTCACTAAAACACAATAAACAGGAATCCCGATATTCGGGCAAATATATGGCATTTAAGTAAACTACTGATGGCAGCCTGAATGTGTCATTGCGGACAGGAAAGGGAACAACTCGTTTTCGAGCGACGATCTGTGTTTGTTTTTCAGACATCGCCCAAAAACCTACCCGCATGCGGACGGCAAACAAAGAATTTCTTTTACGGCGCCTTATACAAGATCAAATGTAACTACACTTGCAATTGTCTCACTCGCTCCTAGCTTTTGTAATTATGGGTGTATCTTTCTCCAATATTTCTCATATTAAAGGTTTTTTTGTTGCAAAATCCTAGATAACAGATGTTTTGAAATTTTACAGAACAAGCACGGGTACCCAGCCTTTCCTGTGAGTGTCACCACCGGGCCGTGGTTGAACCACATATTGAAGGAACTGGCCTCCTATTTATGTGTAATAGCTGTGCGCTGGCTTCCCTTCATGTTATCATCCTGGGTCACTCCACTGCACCTAGACAAAGACCTACGCCAGAGCCTAATCTATTATAGGGATCTGCACGAAAATCAGATATGCACACATCCTTTTGATAACATCTTGATATTTCAAAGAAAGAGCTGTGTTTTACATACATAGCTTCTATTATGATTTTTATCTCTTTACTTAATCCCTAATCACTTGACCACACACACCTGCCACGGAGCTACCTGTTCAACTTGTCTGACTCTGTCAACATCTCGCGATATAATGAAGACGTGAAAGAAAGCATTTGTATCAACGGCCAACTTTAGATATTATCTGTCAGTACAGCCACATTTGACAGGTACACAGCTTGACGCATATAAAGACACGCGCAGACAGGTGGAAAAATAATAAGCTTATTTGTACCTGTTCGAAAATATTGTTTTGTCGGCAGCGGCAGATTTAGCCGTTTTCGAGCCTGTGGCGGCCATGGCGCCACTGTATGATTGTTTGCACAAATGAAGTAAAACAGAGACGGAAAATTTACTGAATAGCGATTGGTCAGAAGTTCACCTTCACTACAGCAGCCAATCGTGCACCTACAAGTGTTTCCTCCGAAACTTCTGACCAATCGCTAGTCAGTAATTCCCCGTCTGACTTTCTGATAGAGCACGAGGTCGTGTCACTCCAAGCTGCAAGCTTAAATGAGGAAGGGCACCTCGCTAGAAGCCAAGGTTCCCCCACTCCGCCCTCAGTGGCAAATTACTTTAAAATCTCTGTAAGTGATTGTGTTAAAGTTGAACTTTATATCTGAGATGCACATCGTGCAAATTCACGTCTTTCCTTATATAGTTACACAAAGTTTACACTCTTTTGCTTTGCGTTTATGAGGTCTCACACCATTGTCTTTTTGCGTGGCAAGTTACTCACACTTCTCCAGAGAGCTTTTCTCTAACAAAAATTAACGAATAGGATTTGGATAATTGGATTTCCATATTTTGCAAATTTCTCAAAAGTGTTAGGTGCCATATAGCTAAATGTTGCAATATCGCAAATTACTCATAAAAACAAGTGTGTAATATAAAAAGAAAAGCAGATGAGATAACATTTGTAGATTAAATCTACATTACTTCACCATCCAATTATCCAAAATTAGTTCCAATTGTGTTATCTCTAGTTTTTAGCGCGGGATGCGAGCCACTGTACCATTTCTCTCTTAGCTAAGACTGATTCCTGGGATTCAAGACTACACAAGAATAAAGCGCTAGCTTGTGAGCCACCTTCGCCTTCGCAGAATTGTGAGCCACTTTCCCTAATAAGTAGATTGTGAGTTACGTGTTTAATTCAGTGATTGAGAGTGTAGACAAAACTTGAAAAATGTTCTTTATTCACAAAAAGGTCACTCTAAAAAGGAAGAAAAACAAAAAAACCCAAAGAATAAAAATGGTCAAGTAATTTTATTTTCTTATTATTCATCTCTTTTTTCACCATACATGTATTTGCATTATTTACGAAGCCCTGTGGCATATCATGCACCAGTGTTAGGGAGTGGTCAAACCGAGTGGTATATCTGTTGCTGAGTTGTTTTATTGCTATTTTATCATGACAGTATAGTGAACTTCTGGCATGAAACGTAAAAAAAACCCAATTATTCTTTCTATAGCTAATTGCTTGGGTGTGTTCCATCTGCACTATATCGCGAATATAGCACTGTAGTATTGTGCAAAGTAATAAATAATACAACCAAGACGGAAATCGGAAAGTGCACATGCATGACAATCAGTAAGGAAAAGAAGAAATAAAATGCGTCTTTAAAACTACGACACCACGCAATGAGGCAAACGTGGGACAACAAAGCGAAGGTAAGTTGTTAACTTCTTTTTGATAGTCGGGAAAAGGACGTGTGCTATAATGATAGGTTCATAATCCGCGCCATTAAATGTCAAAGATATTTGCCTCGTGTACGCTTCTATTGTAGTGTTCACTGAAACACAAGAAAAATGCCAATTTGAAAACACCAGCTGGGATCAATCGAGTACTGCTACAGAACCTAAAAATTTTATGCGTGACATGTCAGAGGATTTCGGGACAAGAATTATCGACCGCTGTCCATTACAAAATATTAGCGAAGATGTTGACATTGTTCACAAATTCAAAATATTTGTCAAGCTTTCACCATAGAGTGGCTCAAACGCTGGTCATACCGCAGAGTTCAATATTGACACTCTTCGTACGTGTCGATCGTGTAGAGAAAAGGCAACAAGTCTATTTGAAATTGTGTGACTCTGTTCTGGAAATTGTGAAGTTTTCCATTATGTGTGGTATAACTGACTAAATATTCAGTTACAAATGGACCCTTGCTGGACACATCAGAATGATTGAATACTTAGTTTGGCTCCACAGAACTACAAACGGACATATGGAAAGAGAGAAGGAGATACTTATTGAACGATTTCAAGAAAACTCGCACGTTCTTAAGATATTCTGCGATCACATCATCCTCGTACACTCTTGTCAAATACTAGTATTGATAATTACCTTATTCAGAGGCAGGTCTTGTTATGTAGCCTATCCCCAATAACGACCTGGAAAAACAACCAGTCCTAATATAAGTACATCTAGCTTTGGAGATTTTAAACGACCATCAATCATTACTGATAGAGAGTCAGACATCTTTAAAGAAACAATTTGTTCTCAGGGATTGCCCACTTGGCCGATGAGATTGGAGAATGATGATACTCCTTACATGGGTATCAAGAGTATACGTGCGTTCAATAAAAACCCAGGGGGGGGGGGGGGCTGGATGAATTCAGGGGCTTTTGAAAATTCTTAGGGTAGTAGAACGGGACTTGAAAGTTTTGCTCTGCCTATAGGGGAACCTGAACATTTTTGATTCCTTTCCATGAAATTTAATAATATTTTAATGTCATCCAATTGTTTTAATGTTAGTAATAATCACACAAGATCTAGAACTATTTTGTCGCATTGCATTACTTTTATCTCGAAAAAACTAAATATGTCTTTTTATTTACACTTTACACAAATGATTGTCATGGTAATGAATCTACCCAACTTGTCAAGTACTCTGATGATTCTGCGTTAGTAGATTTATCCAACTCTGATACCACCTACTTTAGTGAAGTTGAAAATTTTTCGAAATGGTGTAAAGAAAACTATCTTGATTTGAATGTAAAAAAGACAAAGGAAATGGTTATTGATTTCAGGACAAAACCAACAGTCATTCCCAGTCTTTTGATAGATGATGTTGCAGTAGAAAGGGTTACTACATACAAATATTTAGGTACTATCTTAGACAACAAGCTAAATTTTAAAGCACACATTGATTACATTAACTCAAAGTGTCAGTCCAGGATTTATTGCCTTCAGAAGCTCAGATCACTCAGTGTCAATTCTGCAATCTTAAAAACGTTTTATCGTTGTTTTATCGAATCCGTGTTGACATTTTCATTTTTAGGCTGGTTTGGAGGTTTGAGTTTGTGTGGCAAAAACATTCTAGGTAGAATTGTGAATATATGTAACAAGATTGTTGATGGGCGACAGTTAAATCTCAGTGATCTATATATCCGACGCATAAAAAAGAAGGCAAAAGAGATTTTAAAAGATCAAAATCACGTCTTAAGTAGATTTTATGAGAACCTGCCATCAGGCCGTCGTTTACGGGTTCCAAAGTGTAGAGCTGTGAGAACGAAGCTGAGTTTTATTCCGAATTCAATTTCAATTTTAAACAAGTCAAATTAGGGTAATGTCCAGTCTCAGTTCTATCCCTTTGTGTGTAAGTGTATTGTGTGTTGTGTATTTGGTGTTAAGAACCACATGTAAATTTCTCTAGAGGAGATAATAGGCCTAAAGTTTTCTGAATCTGAATGTAGGATTTCCGTTAAAAGAAAACCACACAAGTAGGCCAAGCATCGGGACAGAAGCTGCAACTGTTGATAATTTTTTTTCGATATTTCTGTGCAGTACATCAAAAACAGTTTCGTACTGTCTCCCTACAGCGTGCTGAAACACACGATATTCAGTTTGTCGACAAAAGCCTGTACATAAGAATATTGGGTGATAATTGAATTAGAGTCTAGACTGAAAATCATTTGTCAATGATACAAAGGCGCAGTACATATTCACAGGCTGTGTTGGCAAGCTGAATACCGGACAGTTCATCATGCTTTAGGAAGTAGAAAAAGGATGCAGCTGTAATAAACTTAATAAAATTATTGTCAAAATTACCAAAGTTAGTCTAGAGCTACTGGCCTCCTATTGCCTACGGGTAGTGTCACTGTCACTGCATAACGGCAGTGACAGAGATAACTCTGAGTATGAAGTACTGAGCTGAAGGAGAGTTCGAGTCATGACAGTAAAACATACTTGTACACAAGATCAGGCCAGAAAGCTACACATGGAAGATCAGGAGACTTGAAAGTTATCTGGGAGTTTTGAATTCTGGCATATGAGAACAATCAAAAGTTAAAGAAAAAAGATGGGGGCACCATGCTTGATTTTCTAAATTTTCTCATTTTCATTGCAAAATAACACAAAAGTAAAACTTTGTACAGTAAAGACTCTAATTTAATGATGGAATGATTTCAATTTTACCAAATTTACCATTACTACACCAAAATTTCAGAGATTAAAACGTTTATTTAATGGAATATTTTAACCTTCCAGTATTGTCAATTGTAAAACTTATAAGTAGCAGTTAGTGTAGCCGGGAATTCACAATGTGCATATTCTCTCATGATTGTCATTTTATGTGCTCTTCAGTAGGTGCCATTGGCCTGGCCAGATCGAGTTGGATTAACTCAAGTGGCCTTTGACTGATAAATCAAAAAAGTCCACTGATACATTTAATACTGAATGAATTTAAGAATTTGCCCTAGAAATATAACTCTACAAACTGCTAATAACAGGTAGTGTCGAACATCTGCGAGCAGAATTACTGCCCAATACATGTTTATTTTTTTCTTTTGGGGACTTGAACATTTTTTAGGGTATTGAAGGGGTGGATCTGAAAAAAAATTAGTTTCAGTCGCGATTCCTCCCTAACCGTTAATTGTGAACGCAGTCTAATTTAACCAAAATTTTGACCAGAAGAGGCAAGTTCATTTCTACTGCACGAAACACGGTCGGCGTATAGTAATCGTGTGCACCAAGGTACATAGCTCTCGCACTCTTTTGATATACAAAGAACTGGAGACTTTGGGGGTGTTTGACTAAAACCATTTTGTCATCCGCGTCGAAGAAATAGTGCACATGCTCATTAGGCCTAGAATAAAAAAGCACATATAAAATTAACCTTACATTCGTAAACAACCTCCAAATATTTCGTAGTCAACGGACACGGATTACCGAAGAAGCTGTTCTGTGCGTCCAATTTACAGGAGTTCCTCCCCTCACATCGACCGCTAGTGACGCTGAAACTCGTCAGAGACTTGCAATTTGTGTTGCCAAAACAGACATTCTTCTTTAACCGACCTTACGTGGCATCTAAGATATGAATGGTACCACCGCGAGTACAAGACAAAGTCATGGAGCTGCCCTGACATGCGAGCTTGGTCACTACGTGACCTGGAGAGAGAGAGAGAGAGAGAGAGAGAGAGAGAGAGAGAGAGAGAGAGAGAGAGAGAGAGAGAGAGAGAGAGAGAGAGAGAACACGCTTAAACAGACTTTTTGACCGATCATAAGATTTTTGGAGACTAGAGGAAGTTGAAATGTAAAATATAAAACTGAGTTGGTTGTTCAAAATATTCACATTGCTGTACACCAAAACGTCATGTTGAATTCCTGAGAAAAGAGTATGCATACTCTGTCAAAAATATGTCTGCTCTGTCGGATCAGAAAAACACTGTGTACGGCATGTGGAACTGTGTCATTTTACTGAAAGTAGTGAACTGAAGAAACAAAATGCCGAAAAAGATCCTTGCAGATGTGAGTGTCACTTAATTTCTGAGATTAGTACAAATTAAGCAGCAAAATTTACAAATCAAGTCTTGAGAGACACTGCGGTAAACGATGACGTGGGGTGACTTTACTGTGATCTGAACGGTCGAAACAAGGAATTGTTTGACCTGTTCTCTCACAAGAGTAAGTATGGACTAACTCTTTCTTACCTCTACCGGCTGCTGAAACTGCAATGTAACAGAAACAAATATAAATTAACTGCAGTAATTTCAAAAGACGCGACATCATTTCATAGAGAGGGCGTTTTATAAGTTATACTAAGGATAGCAAGTACTATAGTTTAGTTTCTTCAGTAAAACATGTCAAAACTTTAAAAGGTTTGGTGATGAATTCTGCCCAAATAATTCTTTGAATTCACGATACTCCTGGTTCTTAAGAGTTGAATAAAAAAGGCGGATTCACGTACCTTTATCAGTAGCAGACGTGTAGAGGACTCCAGTAACAACGAAAAGTATGAATAGGAACATTTTGCACTGGAGAAATAAACAAGCAACAGTCAAAGCCAGATAAAGATTTACATGTCACCTCTAAGACAGACGAAGAGAACAAGGATAAGACAAAAAAGAGGAATATAGAAAGACATAGGTGGCTACACAACCATATGGATTCTGAGTATGGCTAAAACTGGACGGGATGTGAAAGTGACATTTGCATGTTCCGAAGTCTTTCTACGTTTCAATCTGAGAGATCTCTCGTCCGGTTTACCGAAGAAAACATAACGTAAAATAACAAAATACTCACCGTTTTCGACAACATTCCTCGTCTCTGGTGTCCTGTTGTACCACAGACAAATAGTATAGACTGTCTATGTTTGTCTGTGGTTGTACGGACGTATTCTGAGCACAAACTGTTGTACGTGTATGAGACTGACGGATGATGTTGGAGTTATCTTCATTTATAGCCGCATCATTCAATAAAGTAATTATTAAACCGTTCGAAAGAATTTATCATTAAAGTAAAAGACTAGCTCGTGTGGTGGGGTTACATCGCCGCAGGGAAAGGACAAAGATGGTGTGATGGCAAATACAACCCAAAAATTAAGCCGAACAACAAATACTCCATGGCTGGTAAATTGATAGCTGAAATACTATGGAGTCGAGAACGAACGTAAGCTATTAAAACCCTTAAGCTATTAAAACCCTTAGGCGAGGAATGGAAGTTTGGAAATACTGCAGTTTATTTTTTCTTTCACAAAGGAACTCATGAGGTGATGGATGTGTTGCAAGGCACCTATATTGTGCATAGACTGTTCCAGTCCGCCGTTGGCCATGACAATACGTCTAACACAATACCTTGTACTCGGTACTGTTGTGTACAATGAAGAAAGGAGTTGTGAATAATTGTTCCTTGGTGTTGGAATTTTTTGGCTGTGTTTAGAGGGGACATTAAAATATCATAACAATGCATCGAGATGATCTAAAATTCCATTCCAGCCAAAACTTGTCCCTATACACTTGCCCCCCTTGCAGAATGTGGTCAGTTATGCAAAGATCGCTCAAAATTTTCTAATTTTGTAAAATTTTCTTTAATTTTTAATGACTGATTTGCTGATTGGAAATGGGAGACATTTATTTTTTTCGCCGACTTTATTGGCCCTGTGAAATCTTAAGATATAGCATATATTTGAATTATAAACCTTCTCCAGTGTTGGTGTGAAGACTTCATTTTGAGCCTGATCTACCATGCCGAATAATGTTTATTGAGTACGGTTACTCTTATCATAGCAATAATAATAATTGCATATAAAATATCAATTGTTGCCGACAAATTGCAGCCTAAAATATCATTCTTAGTAAAAACTGTTAGGTTTTATTTTATTTTGTTTGAAAACGTTTGCGACAGACTGGCGTATTCCATTGAAATTCTCGAGAATACATTTCGACATCGAGAGTTTGATATTTAGATTCAATTTATGCATAATTTACAATTTTTTTACAAAAAAGTTACCATAAAAAGGCCAAAATTTCCTTGCATAGGTGTAAAGGCGTATAGTTGTCAGGCCAATTGCGGACTGGAACATGCACTTCATAGGTGCCTTGTGAAACATCCTGCACTCCAGGAGTTCCTTTGTGAAAGAAAAAACAATATTGAATTGTCAACAATAATTTATAATCGACAAAATGTTGTGTTAATTCAATATAATTAGAGCAACTCCGCAGGACCCTGAGCAATTTGTTTGCTCTATAAACATGTCTGCGACATTGCCTCCTAGTAATAGGGTAAGCTGTAGTATGAGTGTAGAAATCCCCAGAAATGCTTTCTGGTGATTTTCTTTTTGGTATAATAATTCACCAGTCTGTGTTGTTATTGTTAATTTTTGTCAACAGCAAATAAAATCAAATAAAAAAAATAGGGGCAGCCAACAATTCGTAATAGGAGCGTGGTTGCGTACAGCGATCACTGCCTCCCCCGTAACTTTATCTTGTACCGTATACATTACCATACTATATTTACATGTAAAATACCTCTGTCACGTTTTTGTCAAAGTCGGTTGGCCTACCCTTAAAATTTCATTTGCCGCGTGATTTACGGTTTGCAATACTGCCACTTGACACCACCGTAACGTATACGACATCGTCCATATGTGAGAACCCCCCCCCCCCCCGACAGGAAGAAAGTCTCGCCTTATTGTCGTGACATAAAGCAAGGCCAAGAAAACAAAGATCATTTGTTGTCACCGCGAGCGTCATTTCAGAACCTGCGTGTCATGGGTTTTTTTTGGTTTGTTTTTTTGGTTTGTTTGTTTTTTTGGGGGGGGGTTACATACTCATCAGTACAGCTATCCTTGATATCCCTGTTTGCAAGTCCAAAATGCTAAAAAGAAAACGAAGTATTACGCGGCCAGTGATAAAAGACAATAACCGCTGCATCAATAGTGCGAAACCAGCATTGTTGGCGATAAAGAAAGGGGGGGGGGGGGGGGGGAGAAAATCGAGTCGACGCATCACTGTTGTTGAGTGTCAAGGATCAGAAACATTTTATTGCCTAAACAAATTTTAAAAAGTATAATGATTAAATCAATTGAAAAACTTTATAGACTAGAAAGAATTGCAGGTTGGAACAAGCAAAGAACAGAACAAAAACAACCATTGATCGATAACACGAGAAGCTACTTTTCGGGCTAAGTCACGAATTCCAACCCGCCGGACCATTTCTCTATTTTTATTTTTGTAATGAACCATTTGGTGATGTCTACCGTTCGACAGTGGTTTATTACATCAAACAGGTGTTAACACGAACGCACATATTTTAGGGGGGGGGGTTGGTGGGCCCTCAAATTCAATACACTGCAAGGACTGTAGCTATGGAAACGCAGCTATCTGTGGCGGGGTAGTGTGCGTCTATGCAGGTCATCAAAAACCCACCACGGATAGCTGCGTTTCCACAGCTACAAGGACTGTGGCTATTGAAGTTCCTGCAGAGGCTTACATAATTCACTCAATGATGAATTAATTACATGTAAGGCAGAACTCGGAGGCTGAACGAGGCACTTCCTTGAGCAACCAGAGTTGCCTGCTGCGTTTCATGGTTTACACACTGAGTTGCGTAGCCAGTGACAACCTTTGACGTTTTATCATGTCCTGAATAGTAAGGCCAAAGTAATTAAATTCTTTGTTTTGCGTCCACTCTAAATGGGAAAAGGTACGCGTCTGAGCGGCTGAAAAACACACACAAGAAAATTAACACAATGTAATTTGATTGCAGCAAATAAAAAATTGTAACAAAATTTTAGTTCAGAAAAGCTAAGCGGTTATGTCCTAAAATTTCCTATTCAAATACACTGTGTGTGTTTTTCATGAAAACCTTAAAAACCTAGGCGGGTAGGGACGCAAAACAAAGAATTTAATTACTTTGGCCTAATTCGAATAACACCAATAGATCCTAACTGAATTTGCAGTGTACGTTTTTTATAGCAGTCGTTTCCAAAAATATCAGAACGGCAAATACCATAAAACTACAAAAAAAGAAAACAGTAATTGGAAAATAGTTACCGGTTTCTGTATAAACGCTTTCAATTCGACTTTTCTATAAATTCAACGAACCCTATTTCTTAGGAAAAAATATTGTTCATTCTCCATGCTAAAATTAGGCTATCGGCTACAATGGGAATTTCTGCAACTTCAACTAATTTGTTCGCGATGACTGGACTATAAAAATTTCTCTTTGGTCGATAAATTCAGCACCATTTCAAGACGTTGAAAATAACGATTTGGTTGGAACAAACAACGACATTGCACCAAACCTCAAATCTGGCCACATGGACATTTCAGCGAACAGAAAACGTTTAATAATTTTGATTTTGTTGTATACTTTGATCAGACTGGTTCGTGCAATTTGTATTAAGGTAGTTTCGAGACACCCATTATACTGAGATATGCTATCAACTTTTTAAGGTAGTGGCGGATCAAGGGAAGCGAAGCTGGCAGCTACATATACTTAAGATGGATGGTATCCTCAGCTGGGAACGAAATTAGGGGTACAAAAGACAATAATTGACTTTTCTCCTTACAACAGCTCCGTTAGGTTTTGATTATCCCAATCAACAACTTTTTTCAAACGACAGCGTGCTGCACAAAAAATGTCTACATTTTATGGTACCTTGGTATAGCACTACAGATTTAAACATGACAATGATGGTGAATTAATTAGTTTCTGATGAATACTGAAGAAAAAATTAAGTCTTATCCACTACAACACTCATGAATATTTAACAGCAACATCTACCCGTAAGATGTAAGCCAAGAATTTATGTTGGTGGTTACTGAAGCGAGAAAGAGCTAGAAATCAAAATTAACACATAGAAAAGCATAAAAAGTGGACCTCCAGCTCATAGTTAAACATCGTGAAAATGTTATTATCAATTTACACGGCAAAAGCGACAGCGTCAGAATACTGTATCTGAGGAAAGTAAAATTACATAATTTAAATATGCGGCAATTGCAAATGTAAACAGTATCAATATTAGAGCTTAGTTCAGTATGACTGACTTGCACAACACAACAATACAGTAGGGGTGTCTGATGTAAACAGCTGCAGTCAGGAAGCCAGAATCCTCAATATTTGTATTTTGAATGAATGAATGAATGAATGAATGAATGAATGAATGAATGAATGAATGAATGAATGAATGCTTTAATAATTGTATTTTGAATGAATGAATGAATGAATGAATGAATGAATGAATGAATGAATGAATGAATGAATGAATGCTTTATTTCACCAGATGCTTCACACAATGTATAATAATGACAATGAAAAGAAACGGTGTCTTACTGAAGTTGTACAAAGTCAAAAAAGAAAGAACATTGCAGTATTGTATAATCTGGTGGGGACCATTAAAATAGTCTAAACGGACTAGTCGAGTCAATGGCCCCCGAGCATACTAATAATTATTCAGCACAAGCTTAAGTGTGATGGGGATTGGCGCTTATTTTGCATTTTAGGTTTGCTTGATCTTTACCAGTGACATCCAATTTGTGCCCCTCACCCTTACACTAAAATTACCAATGAACTGTCATAAATTACTGAGGCCACAGGTGTATTTTTTTATTTCATACCTGTAATTAATTTATTTCATACCTGTTATTTTTTTTCATGCCTGTAATTTTTATTTCATACCTGTAATTTTTATTTCATGCCTGTAATTTTTGTTCATACCACAGGGCGTTGTCTACATGTCCGTCCCCAGGGGTGGGTAGGTGTTTCGTTGTATCGCTAATAAAGATATATTCTACCAACCTTTGGTGTTTCGGTCTTAACTTAGCACTGCCCTTGACAATCTTGCGTATACGTTTTATCAACATGCTGCGTCTATTATCTGATGAGTTTGAGTGCCTAATTAGCCAAAGTAATCAAGGGTGAATTACTAATCTGTGGACGCTCTCACCAGATTATCACCGGATTAAATTTGACAAAGTCAACAACGAACGCACCAGCAAGGTATAACTGAAGATACCTTGCTGGTGCGTTCGTTGTTGACTTTGTCAAATTTAATCCGGTGATAATCTGGTGAGAGCGTCCACAGATTAGTAATTTACCCTTGATTACTTTGGCTAATTAGGCACTCAAACTCATCAGATAATAGACGCAGCATGTTGATAAAACGTATGCGCAAGATTGTCAAGGGCAGTGCTAAGTTAAGACCGAAACACCAAAGGTTGGTAGAATATATCTTTATTAGCGATACAACGAAACACCTACCCACCCCTGGGGACGGACATGTAGACAACGCCCTGTGTTCATACCTGCTACGGATATCCGTGGCGGGGTTTACCTTTTGATGACGCACGCTACCCCGCCACAGATAGCTCGTTTCCACAGCTAAACCTACTGGTACTGCTTGCTGTCAGCCTTGGTCAAAAACCTACTTTCGCCTCAAATATTTCATTGTTGAAGCCAACAAATATCCCTATTTACATGCTCTACTCAGTTGCCCTCAGAATCGACGTTTTATTCACTTCACGCTGAAAACGCTTGTTTTCCGTACCGTGCAACATAGTCGATGGCTGCCACAAGACCTATACCATGAGCTGTCGTCATCTTTTTCAGCAACTTTTCCATTGCAGGCATGAAGTGAGACGATTCTGAGTGTGTTAGAGAAGTGCATGTAGACAGAGATACTTGTTGGATTCAAGAATGCTAAATTTTGGGTGAAAGGTCAGCCTTTAACTAAGGATAAACGAGACATTCAGTGGGTTCAGAGGTCACAAAACTAAAAAAAAAATGTTTTTCTAAAATGAGCAAGACAAAGGAAATTTTGGAAAAAATTCGGGGAATGTTTTCACAATGGCTGAAAGAGTCTAACTACAGTGACTATTGATGTATTTGTTGTAATATAATTCAATTTTCATGCAAACAACAAAGAATGAATAATCCATTGCTGTGAATGATAGAAACCAGTGATAAGCTTGAACTTGACTGACCTAGAAATGCATCCCATACAAATAAATGGCATGCACTAATAAACACTGAGAAAATCAACATACATCTGGTAAAATACAGAGTGAGTTTTTGCTTTTTGGAAAACAGCAGCTGCGGAAAAATTTGGCATATCCACTTATAATGATAGATTTCAAAGAGAACATCAATCAAATTGTTTACAAGCAATCAACAATCCTGGACAGTTTTGTGGATTACAAGTACAGTAATGCTTGATTGTGTACAAATCAAAACCCTCATCACAGCCCTTATTGTGAACATTCTGAGAACTTTGACCACAAATATCAATTTGGAGTAGATTCAAAATCAGATGCAATTTTTAAGTGGCATAAAGCACTTTTGTCGGAGAGAGAGAGAGAGAGAGAGAGAGAGAGAGAGAGAGAGAGAGAGAGAGAAGAGAGAGAGAGAGAGAGAGAGAGAGAGAGAGAGAGACAGAGACAGAGACAGAGACAGAGAGACAGAGAGAGACAGAGACAGAGAGACAGAGAGAGATCGCTCTTCTTCATCCTTCCATATCATATGCTTTACCTCACTTCCAACTTTGGTAGCATTATGCAAAGTAATAAAATGACACTACCAAGACGGAAATTGCCAGTTAAATATTGTTGAAGTTTATTCGGAAAATAATAGACACACATAAAAATTAACAAGGAGAAGATGAAATAAAATGCATCTTTGAAACCACGATATATACCCCGCAATTAGACAAACATGTGACAACATAGCGAGGGTAAGTTGTTAACTTCCTTGTGATACAGTCGGGTAAAGGACGTGTGCTATAGAGATAGGTTCATAATCCCAGCTATTAAAGGTCAAAGGTTATTTGCCCGTGTTCACTTCTATTGCAGTGTTCACTGAAACAGAAGAAAATGTCCATATGAAAATACCAGCTAGGATCAATGGAGTACTGCTACAGAACCTGAAATTTTATGCATGCCATGTCAGAGGACTTGGGGACAAGAATTATCGACCGCTGTCCATTACAAAATATTGGCGAAGATGTTGGCATTGTTCACAAATTCAAAATATTTGTCAAGCTTTCACCATAGAGTGGCTCAAACGCTGGTCATATATCGCAGACAAAGCGTTGCAAAAACAATGACGTGTCCATCGTTTAGAGAGTAGGCGCAGCAAGTCTATTTGAAATTGTGTACTCTTGTGTGGTATCACTGACGAAATATCGGTTACTGAGGAATGGCACCTTGCTGGATACATCAGAATGATTTATAATTCAATGATTTAGTCGAGCCTGGCTCCACAGAACTACAAATGGACATAGAGAAAGAGAGAAGGAGATTCACATTGAAATATTTCAAGAAAACGGGCACGTGCTTAAGATATTCAGCGATCAGATCATCCTCGTACACTCTTGTCAAATACTAGTATTGAAATATTGATAAATACCTTACTCAGAGGCAGGTCTTGTTAAATAGCCTATCCGCGATAACGACCTGAAAAAACAACCGATACATTTTTAAGTACATCGAGTTTTGACGGTTTTAAACGATTATCAATCATGTAGGCCACGTGATTATTAAGAGTCAGATACCTTTGAAAAAACAATCTGATCTCTCGGATTGCCCACTTGTTCCGTGGGATTGGAGAATGATAACACTCCTTACATGAGTATAGAGGGTATACGTGATCTGTAAGGAAGCATTAATTTAAACAAAATTTTGACCAGTAGAAGCAAATTGATTTCTAACACACGAAGAACGGTCGGCGTGGAGTAGCCGTGTGACGAAGGTACAAAGCTCTTGCGCTATCATGACATGCAAAAGAACTGGAAACCCGGGGATGTTTGACTGAAACCATTTTGCCATCCGCGTCGAAGAGATTGTGCAGATGCGTATTAGGCATGTATACATATAAGAATAACAATGCACATGTAAAAGTAACCTTACATTCGTAAACAACCTCCAAATATTTCCTAGTCCACGGGCACGGATCACCGAAGACGCTGTTCTTAGCGTCTAATTTACAGGAGTTCCTCCCCTCACATCGACCACTAGTGACGCTGAAGCTCCTCGAAGACTTGCAGTTTGTTTTGCCAAAAAGAACAAAACAGACATTCCTCTTTAACCGACCGTACGTGGCATCGATGATATGAATGGTACCACCGCGAGTACAAGACAAAGTCATGGAGCGGTTCTCACATGCGTGCATGGTGATTACGTGACCGAGAGAGAGAGAGAGAGAGAGAGAGAGAGAGAGAGAGAGAGAGAGAGAGAGAGAGACTCCGTGGATGAACACACATAAACATATTTTTGGCCGATCATGTTTGGGGACTAGAGGAGGCTGACTTGTAAAATATAAAACTTGGCTGGTTGTTCAAAATATTCACATTGCTGTACACGAAAACGCCATGTAGAATTCCTAGGAAAAGAGTAAGCATATACTTTGTCAAAAATATGTCAGATCTTTCGGATCAGAAAAACACTGTGTACGGCATGTGGAACTGTGTTATTTTACTGAATGTAATGAACGGTAGAAATAATGCGCCGAAATAGAACCATCCAGGTGTGAGTGTCACTTAATATCTGAGATGAGTGTAAATTAAGCAGCAAAATTCACAAATCAAGTCTTGAGAGACAATGGTACATCAGAATGACACACTGTGGTAAAACGATGTCGGGGAATGACTTTACTGTGATCTGAACAGTCGAATATTCGAACTAGGAAACAAGAAATTCTCTCACAAGGGTAAGTATGGACTAACTCTTACCTTTACCGGCTGCTGAAACTGCAATTTAACAGAAACAAAATCAATATAAAATAAATGCTGTAGCATAAGTGATAATGTCAAAACTCTGATATCATTACATAGAGAGGGCGTTTTGTAAGTTGAAATAAGGATAGCAAGTGATATAGTTTTGATATTTCCAAATATCTTCAGTAAAACAAGTCAAAACTTAAAAGCCTTGGTTTAGTCATGAATTCTGGCTAAATCATTCTTTGAATTCACAATACTCTGTGCTGGTTCTAAAGAGTTGCATTAAAAAACTGATTTACCTACCTGTATCAGTGGCAGACGTGTAGAGGACTCCAGTAGCAACGAAAAGTATGAATAGGAACATTTTGCACTGGAGAAATAAACAAGCAGCAGTCAAAGCCAGATAAAGATGTACATTTGTTACCCCCAAGACAGACGAAGAGACACAAGGCGTTAAAGGATAAGACAAAAAAGAGGAATATAGAAAGACATATGTGGCTACACAACCATATGTATTCTGAGTATGGCAGAACTGGACGGGATGTGAAAGTGAAATTTCCATGTTCCGAGTTTTTTCTACGTTTCAATCTGAGAGATCTCTCGTCCGGTTTACCGAAGAAAAGATAAGGTAAAATAACAAAATACTCACCGTTTTCGACAACATTCCGCGTCTCTTGTGTCCTGTTGTACAGATGTTTTCAGAGCAAAAACGAGAATGAGACTGAAGGATAGTGTTGGAGTTATCTTCATTTATAGCCGCATCATACAATAAAGTAATTATTAAACCGTTCGAAAGAATTTATCATAAAAGTTAAAGAATAACTTGTGTGGTAAGGTGACATCGCCGCAACGAAAGGACAAAGCTGGTGTGATGGCAAATACGACCTAAAATTTCAGCCGAACGACAAATACTCCATGGTTGGTAAATAGATAGCTGAAATACTATGGAGTCGAGAACGAACGTAGTAAAAATCTTTTCTCTTTAAAGCAATTAAAAACCTAAGGCGAGGAATGGAAGTTTAGAAATATTGCAGTCGTATTTTTTTCTAGCACAAAGGAAGTGAAGGATGTGTCGCAAGGCACGTGACCGAAGTGGAGGAATAGGTATAACACAATACCTTGTACTCGGTAGTGTTGTGTACAATGAAGAAGGGAGTTGGGAATGATTGTTCCTTGGTGTTGGAATTTTTTTGCTGTGTTTAGAGGGGACATTAAAATATCATAACAATGCATCGAGATGATCTAAAATTCATTCCAGCCAAAAATTGTCCATGTACATTTGGTCCCCTTGCGGAATGTGGTCGGGTATGTAAAGATCGCTAAAAATTTTCTAATTTTGTAACATTCTTTAATGTTTTAATCACTGATTTATTTGAAACGGGAGACAATCATGGATTTTTTCGCCGACTTTCTTGGACCTGTGCAATGTTTAGATGTGGCGTATGTTTGAAGTATAAACCTTCTCCACGTGATGAAATGACGTCAGTGTTGGTGTGAAGACTTCATATTGAGTCTGATCTCCGAATAATGTTTATTGAGTACGAATACTCTGATCATAGCAACTTGATTACAATAATTGCATATAAAAATACAACTTTTTGCCGACAAACTTGCAGCCTAAAATATAATTTTTAGTAAAAGCTGTTAAGTTTCATTTTGTTTGGCGTTTTCCAGAGTACCTGGGCATTTTTATATATTTCACATTTCGACATAGATAAATTGATATTTAGATTCAATTCATGCATAATAAACAATTTTGTTTTAAAAAAAAGTAAGCATAAAAATTCCATAATTTCCTCACATAGGTGTAAGGGTGTATCCCAGGAGCGTCAGGGGACCCCATGTCGCTGTCTTATCCGGAAGCTCCGAGGCTTTTTGAAAGTCGGGAGGCAAGTGGTGAAATGATCTTTTGGAAATAATAACTCACTATATGCCTTTGATTGAACCCAGCCTTTGAGCCATTGCAACGTCGTCGGATAGTGAGGTACGTTTGCAACCTCTGCTTACGCATGAGACTACGAAACTTTTGAAACCCGGCAGATCATACAACGCAGCAAGATGAAAGGCCGTGTGATCTGAGCATGTAAATAAAATGCATCTTCCCTTGCCAAGGCCTGCTGTTCGGGCAGCCGGATGCTTCCCGAAATCAGGCGTAGTTAGTGGAAGACTCCTGTCTGGCTAACTACCCGTGCTGGCGGACGATGAATAAAATGTAGAACACGGCTTCTCCCGCAACGTCAATTAAGCCAAGCAGAGATAGGTGAGGCGTAGAAAACCCCGCATGCAATGCCCAGTCTATCTGCCATTTGAGGTAGTGTAAGGGCCAAAAAGAATACAACCGGAAGTGTTAGAAGTCGAAACGATGGTCAATTATACTACGTTCAGACAGGAAAAAATTGGAAACATTCAGTGACACTATTTGCGTTTTTCGAGAAACGAGGGTCTATGGTTAAGACGGCTCTAAAGCGGCTCAGTCCGTCCCCACAGCTAGTTGCGGATACAGTTAATCACTACACCGGCTAAGGTCTGGTCAGCTAAACCATCTCAAATTTGAAACGTTTCAAAAGCACTTTGGAGCGTCCACACAACTTTTTGTGTCAGTATTGGACCAGGGCCGTTTCAGAGGCGTTTTAATGGACTGTAAGTGAAAGGCACATTCGTCCAAGAATTAAACTGCGACCAAACAATAGTGAAAGGCTTCAAAACTAAAAAAATCAAGCCAAATACACGAGCCCCACTCCGCGCCTGTCCTCTCACATAACACACAGGGTCAAACTATTACACTATGTAGTAAGGGGCATTTTAAACGCAATTTCTGTGTTTAGGGGAAGGGGGTTTGGCTGTATTTCGATTACCGTGCGCAACAATCGAACTACACATTTTAATGTATGACAGAATATCGCGCGATATTATTTGGCGTGTACCAGGCCAGTGCGGCACCAGCTGTGCACCAGCATTCCTTTGACATACATGTGGTTCAGCGCATATACGAGTAAAATAACGTAACGATCATCTTGGGCAGTGTTTCGATTTTATTTCACTCTTGGAATCATACAGACTGTAAAGGGGGAAGACTGTCCATGGTTTAAATGCTGGTTGCGTCATTGTCGAGTTGGCGATGAACAAAGATTGATTTTAGAGAGGGTATGTGGGGGTGGGGGTAGGGAGTAGCGTATGTGTGACGTCATAGCGACATAATTACCGATTGTAGGTATGCTGATACATAAGGAGGCTTAGTTGGATTTTCGCAGTTCCAAACTTTCGTTTAGGCATGGAGCTCAATGGTTCCAGGGGAGGGGTGGTTTGAGGCCGCACCGTCACAGTGCGCACGGCCCCTAAATGCAGTGTATCAAAAACCAAGTCCGGTATTCATACCCGCAACTCTGACATTCCCTTAGAGACCGGGCATATCATGCGCTTCGCGTTAATAGTATTCATAGCTTACATGCATGGTGGCGCTGACGCCCACGATGATAAAATATTTGCTTAGGTTTATGTTATTAGTAATGCGATGGTTTCAGTTGAGAATACGTAGACTAAAGTATGGTAGTAGTTTGATGCTGAGTTATGTGAGAGGGCTGTTGCGAAATGGGGCTATGTATTTTGCTTAGTATTTTGGGTTGAATTTTGGTAAAATTAAACAGTAAAGAAAATTTTACAAAATTAGAAAATTTTGAGCGATCTTTGCATACCCGACCACATCCTGTAAGGGGACCAAATGTATACATGAACAGCATTTGCCCGGAATGAAATTTTAGATCATCTCGATGCATTGTTATGATATTTCAATGTCCCCTCTAAACACAGCCAAAGAATTCCAACACCAAGGAACAATCATTCCCAACTCCCTTCTTCATTGTACACAACACTACCGAGTACAAGGTATTGTGTTAGACGTATTGTCATGGCCAATGGCGGACTGGGCCAGTCCCTCCACTTCGGTCACGTGCCTTGCCACACATTCTGCACTCCAGGAGTTCCTTTGTGAAAGAAAAAACAATATTGACTTGTCCACAATAATTTATAATTGGCAGAATGTTTTGTTTATTCAATATAATTAAAGCAACTCCGCAGGACCCTGAGCAATTTGTTTGCTCTGTAAACATGTCTGCGGCATTGCCTCCTGGTAATAGGGTAAGCCGTAGTATGAGTGTAGAACTCCTCAGAAATGCTTTCTGGTGATTTTCTTTTTGGTATTCACCAGTCTGTGTTGTTATTGTTAATGTTTGTTAACAGCAAATAAAATCAAATTAAAAAAAATAATGGCAGCCAACAATTCGTAACAGGAGCGCAGTTGCATACAGCCGTCATTGCCTCCCCCGTAACTTTATCTTGTACCGAATACATTACCATACTATATTTACATGTAAAATACCCGTTACGTTTTTGTCAAAGTCGGATTGTCTACCCTTAAAATTTCATTTGCCGCGTGATTTACGGTTTGCAATACTGCCACTTGACACCACCGTAGCGTATACGACATCGTCCATATGTGAGAGCTTCCCCCTCCCTCCCCCACCGACAAGAGAGTCTCGCCTTATTGTCGTGACACCCAGTAAACACATAGGAAAAAACAAAGTGTCAGATTGAATCAATTGAAAAACTTTTATAGACTAGAAAGAGTTGCAGGTTTGAACAAGCAAAACAGAACGATCACAACCATCGAACACGGTTACAATACACAGACAGTAACCGTGCATCGATAGATTATATAACACAAGTAGCTACTTTTCGGGCAAAGTCACGAATTCCAACTCATCGGACCATTTCTATATTATTATTAAATATGTTGCGTATAGAAACGCCCTTTTCTCATCTATGGAGTCACATTGTCAGAATTTTGAACATTTGAGTGACAGAGAGAAATACATTTATATTACAGTTATGCTCAACGGAAAGTAGACGATGAGATTAAATGATACCTTACTCAATTACTAATTTACATCAGACACTTTATTTCTAAAACTACACTAGTACCTCACAATATTGCTTGCGAGCGGCAAGTTCTCAAAGACAAGAATAACAAATACCAGACCTAAATGATTCCTTAACATAACAGTCGCTTGCCTGCTTCTCTGCCGACATGAGTGCCTTATCTCTTTCCACTGGTTTATTGCCGTAATCTTATACCACTATACTAATTACACAGCGACAAAAAGACAACTGTAAGTTGGCTGAAGCATGAAGTAACATATGTGCCTCTCAAAGAGATATATAAAAGGCAAATAATGAAACATCTTCATCATTCATGAATCAAACGTTTTGTCTGAAAAGCTCTTGCAAAGATATCTTGAGACAGACAATAATTATATGGTTTCTCTGGTTTGGCGAGTAAATCTTGTAGAGGATTATACAAATCTGTAATTGACCCTCATCAATTTTGAGCCATTGAATAATAGATAGACAAAGTCTCATTTGATTGGATATAATAAACACAAAACGTTAAACATCCCAATCAAATGTACTTGGAAGAGTATGCATGAGAATAGTTGCACCACTGTTTGACTGCTAGAAGAGATACACAGAACAGTGGACACACAGACAGTATTTCACATTAATCAAAAGTAGCTTAGGTAATTGTAAAGTTGGCGATATGGTACATAGCTAGAGACCCCCATGCGTGATAACATTGCCAAATTAAGTCAGTTTTATCTAAATGTTTTTGTCCACACTTATCTTCACTCTAGCACAAACTACAGAGTGGCAGTTGATTGTAACATTTTCACCACCATGGTTTGGCAAAATACCCATTGTTATCAATCGTAAGTGTGGACCTGTTTTACAAAGAATTAGGGGGGTTAGGTCGAGGCATTTTCATACAAAGAATGAGGGGTAATCTGTTTTAAGGCATTTTAATGTCAAAGAAAATGAAAATTGGCAAAAGCAGAAGTCATGATTTTAAAGATTGAAAACCCAATCTACTTGACACTTACTGAGCAGTGTCTCAACAATGTCGGCCGGTCTACCCCGGCGATGACGTTCATTTCAGCAAGAACTACAGTTGTCTTTTTGTAATTAGTCTGTGTAATTAGTATCGTGGTATAAGATTACGGCAATAAACCAGAAGAAAGAGATAAGGCACTCATGTCGGCCGAGAAGCAGGCAAGGGACTGTTATGTTAAGGAATCATTTAGGTCTGGTATTTGTTATTCTTGTCTCTGAGAACTTGCCGCTCGCAAGCAATATTGTGAGGTACTAGTGTTACAAGTGTAGTTTTAGAAATAAAGTGTCTGATGTAAATTAGTAATTGAGTAAGGTATCATTTAATCTCATCGTCTACTTTCCGTTGAGCATAACTGTATAAGTTTTGAAGATAAGGTACCTCTTTTAAGATATATTTCTAACACTACCAAATCTCCCCCAGCAGCAGCCTCACCCGATTATGTGTGTGACGTTTGATTTTGTAACTTGCTCTACCACACTTTCCAAAGTGTGTTGTTATGCAATAATTATTATTATTGTACTTGGGCCTCAGCCCAAGTACATTTGTTTTCATTCCGTGGGAAAAAACTGTAAGGTATAACCATTTCTGGCTGAGACCAGGGAGGGCAAAATGTCTTGGCTTCATCTTTCTTGGCATAATAATGGCGTAATGATGTTAACTGAATGGAAGTGCTGCTCTCAGCCAGTCTTGAATAAGTGAGATGTGATTATAAATGCTTCTCTATCTGAGTTTTTGCCACAAAATCTTCTGAATATAATCAAATGTGCATCGAAATGCAACAATTAATGCACCCTCCGTTTACTAGGCGATGGCACGACCCTTGCTACACCCACTGGACGAGCCAAAGTGGGAGGGGTAATTTCGGTTTGGTCGAACAGGAGGGCTCGAGACCATAATTTAACATTTAAACTTGAAACATGTTTAATCACTGACAAGATGTGGATTAATGTTAATCAAAGAGAAAGTTTGAAAAGGAAAGGTTTTATATCCCGGACACAATGAAAAACATTACGACTGGAAACTGTACCCCCGGTTGAGAATAGTAACGCCCACAGCGATGGAGAACACTTATCCTTGAGCTGAGAAAACCAGACCATCATTTCGGAATAGAGCTGCAGATTCGAGAAGCTCGTTAAAAATAGCTAGGTACACCCCGTAAGGGTGGTTTCGAGTCTTGAGGGCAAATTTCGCCTCCTTCATTTAGAAATCGTACGTTTTTGTTTTCCAGGGGAACACATCATTTGACACAAAATTTGCATGAAAAGGGGTCGCCAGTAAGCACGTGGTCAAATCTGGCATAAGAAACAATATGAAATGTTGGGTAAAGCCAGTCCAAAATAAACTGATTTGAACTTTTGTGTTTTGTAATTTATACCACTGCAGTAACATGACTTTTTTTGACAACATCACACAATGTAATACGTTTTGAAACTGAATACCCCGACGTATTCTGTGTCCCCTTTGCTAAAAAATACGGTATGCCGATTACCATGTAAGGAGATGATGACGTCAAGACAGATTTGTAGTGCGTTTGGTCTTGGATGGTGCACGAAGTTTTGTCGAGGTAGCTTGTGTATGTATTTCCTAAATGGGAGATATTAGGGTCGATCTAAAAGGCCGAAAAATGTTATGATACTCTAAGCGAGCTGAACTCCAATGCGAATGGTTGGATAATTTGGAGGATGTCTAGACTGATCTCGTCTCATTTATTTGGCGGTCAGTATTGAATTTCAACTGCGTCACAAGTTTGCGTCGAACGGTCAACGAACGATATTTTAGAAATCTGGAGACATGGCACATCGCAGTTTTATTTTAGTATTTTATATTTTACAAAAGATGTAAGAAGCAATGATTTTGTTGAAAATTCTGAAAAAAATATAGGAAGATTTGATCGCGAACACATTTTCACTTGGGGGTCAACTAGCCCTGCGTACGATGCTGTGTGTTCCGCTACAGCTAACCGCCCCGCTCACCACAGCCCTGCAAAGACCCGTACGTTGGGTCGGTGACTTCAAATCCATTTTGGGACTTGACGTAAAAAGCCAAATTACTGCCGAAATTCAGCGTTCTTGGGCCCAAGTCGTATCCCAGCCTACCTCAGCTACTCGATCGCTTCCAAAAATGACAGTCTTTTATTCACTTCTCGTAAATAACCGTCGATGTCGGCAACTCTCTCGCTGGCCCTGCGTACGATGCTGTGTGTTAGCTGTAGCACATAGCATCGTACGCAGGGCTAGGGGTCAACATGGGGTCGCAGCCATGTTGCCTCAAAACTTATTTCTGTCTGCACTCAAAACTCAAAAATGTCGCATATGAACCTGAAAAATCGATGTAATTTTGTCAAACTTCGGCGAAATTTCAGCCTATAGACAAAATTTCATCTAGGTAAGGTAAATTTACTGAAATTTGATCGACAAATAATCCTGAGCGTGAACGTGACAGCTCGCCTTCTCCGGGAAGTCATGCACCCGGCCATATGGGCAGCTGGCCGGATCACAGTCGCTCGAGAGCTATTCAGCTCTGGGACTATTCGCCCCATAGACGAGTATACAGAAGCGAGAAATACCTCGCTTCTGTATACTCGTCTATGGGGCGAATAGTCCCAGAGCTGAATAGCTCTCGAGCGACTGTGATCCGGCCAGCTGCCCATATGGCCGGGTGCATGAGACTGTTTTCAAGCGACGGCGGTAGACCGTACGGGGCTCTGGATATGAACCTACCGCCGGTGTAGCTGTAATAACTGTTGCGTTGTTTTAATCACCACGGACGAAGTCCGAGGGGACTTATAGGTTTGGTCATGTCCGTGCGTCCGTCCGTCCGTTCACGCCTACAGTACCCAACCCCATACAGATGCACGTCGATTTGTTTCACAATGCTATCAAATTTGGCCGTGTTAGAGGACTTTTTAGTTTACACCTCCATAGACTCCCATGTATAAGGCAGTTCTCCATAGACTCGCATGTATGATGCCAAGAAAATAAAAATTTAGTTTCTCATCGTATTCATATTGCCTAAAGGATGCAGTGACACAGTTTTTTTGTCCCCACGGATAAAGTCCAGGGGGCTTATAGATTGGCTCATATCCGTCAGTGAGTGCATCAGTGAGTCCATCGGTTCACGCAGATATCTCAGACATTTTGACAAAATATCATGTGACCTTGGTGACCTTTGACCTCAAATATACATTATTGTCCATAACTCAGTAACCACAAGTGCTACACCCTTCATAAATGGTATGATGGGACACCTTATGACACCACATATTGTACCTCATTAATTATGCGCATATCTAATTCTGAGCAAGCCAATAGAGCTGGATGTCCGATTTTTGGTATATAGGGATAACTATAGGGTAGAAATCTAAATATGCCCATCTAAATATTAGACATCTACCATCGAGAACAAAAGAAATTTGCTGTAATTTGAATATTTAAGGAGTTTAAGCAATTCCCGCTATAAATAAAGAACCCCTGCCTCAAACTCCACAAAAGTTGCCAGACATATTTTGCCGTTGTCATGCCGTTGCTTCGTTTAATAACCAGTTAATCAAATGCCTCATTGACAGGAGGAAATTCAAGACCATATTTGAATAGTAGTATATATTGTCCTCAAAATTACTCTATCACGGCCCAAGTACTCATGCCTTCAGCAATACTGCCTTGTTATTATTATTATTATTTTAATGAACCGTTTGATGATGTCTGCCTTCAACTAAGGTTTATTACATCAAACAGGTGTGTAAACACGAACACGCATATTGGGAGATGTATTTTGTGGGCCCTCAACTTCAATACGCTGGCAAGGACTATAACTATTAAAGTTCCTGCAGAGGCTTACATATTTCACTCAATGATGAATTAATTACATGTAAGGCAGAACTCGGAGGCTTAACGAGGCACTTCCTTGAGCAACTCGAGTTACCCGTTGCATTTCCTAGTTTACACACTGAGTTGCATAGCCAGTGACAACTTTTGATGTTTTATCGTGTAATAATAATTCGAATGACGCCAATAGATCCTAACTGAATTTGCAGTGTACGTTTACTTAAGCAGCCGTTTCCAAAAATATCAAAATGGCAAATACCATGAAACTGCAAAAAAAGAAAACAGTAATTGGAAAAAGTTACCGGTTCCCGCATGAAGGCTTTTAATTCAACACTTCTATAAATTCAAACATTCGGAAAAAATATTGTTCATTCTCCCTGCTAAAATTAGGCCATCGGCTCTAGTGGGAATTCCTGCAACTTCAATCAATTAGTTCGGAATGACTGGACTATAAAAGTTCTCTTTGGTGGATAAATTCAGCACCATTTCAAGACATCAAAAATATCGGTCTGCTTGGAACAACGACTTTACACCAAACCTAAAACTCTTGTATACGTCTTTCTGATTGGTTTTAATCAGGTCACATGGACATTTTCATCGAACGAAAAGACTCCCTAGAAGAGTTACCTTATGAAGTAAATTCAGCTGTATCATGAATCTGGTCTGCTATTTTGATGCAGTGATGTGTATCACGAATCTGGTCTGCTACATAACCTGTATTTTCATGCAGTAATTTTTTGAAGAATGTTTCAGCGGCTTCAATATCAATTCCGGTCATATTTCTTCAACAGCCTAATCTTGGTAAACGCCACACATCACGTTCTTCACAGATTATTCCAGATGGAAATTCTATGCATTATTGATGAATTACACATCAAAGGGCAATATTTCATTTCTGTGATAAAAATAGGGATGGGAGGAACTGGAAGTGAGTATTTCCTTGTAGTTTTACAAGTATGAACTTCTCACATCACCGCTCTTTGTGATCTGACTGACAATGCATAGTTCACTTTTCTCCATACAACAGCTCTCTTACATGTACTTGTTGATTATCTCAATCAACTTTCTTCAACATGCTGCACAATTCATTGAAAATATCTAAAATTATGGGACTTTGGTATTGGTATAGCACCAAGGATTAAATCATGACAATGACAATTAAATAATTTCTGATGACTACTGAAGGAAAAATTAAGTCTTATCCACTGCAATACTCATGAATATTTAACAGCAATATCTACCAATACCTGTACGATGTGTAAGCCAAAAATTGATGTTGATGGTTAGTAAAGTGATAAAGAGATAGAAATCAAAATTAACACACAGAAAAGTATTAGATGGACAGCCAGCTCATAGTTAAAGGCCCATGAGATGCAGCTTTGCGAAATTTGTCCAACATCAAGGTACCTCCAATTTCCTTAGATATTCATTGCAATCTGAAAATTGAACGATACAGTCATTAACTATGCCTCAACAACATTTGCTTGTGGCAGATAGGCAAGAAATTGAACAGATTTTTGTTCATTTTGAATTTCCTGCCATTTTCAAAATCTCGCTATGTTATGTGAAATATGGAGAATTTTTTGTTTAAGTGGAGTGAATCCCTTTCCCGTCCTTTCAGTGGGTTGCACCATGTGTATTTGTAAAGATTCAAATGTGTACATGCACCATTAAGCTGTTTATCATGAAGTTGTATGGAGGCGGCCATATTTGGGTGCGGCACCCGTTTATTATATGTCTGACTGAACTCTTCCCTTGAGTATAAATCACCTCTGACTCCACAGACTACCAACTTTTCCCTGGAGCTACCAAAATCCATGAAATAGAAGCCCACACAGACTACCAAAGACCGGGACATAAAATTCAGTCAGTACTTGAAATGTCCAATATCTGAACTAACATACTTGAATGACAGGCTTTGGTCAATGAAAATGCGTTTTGATCATAACGTATCAATCACGGGCAATATGCCTCCTCCAAACAGGAGGTTTTTTTGGTTTACATACTGATCAATACAGCTATTTTTGATATCCCTGTTTGCATGTCCAAAAATGCTAAACAGAAAACGGAAGTATTTTGCGGCCAGTAATAAAAGACAATAGTGCCAAACCACCATTGTTAAGAAAATGGCTCTTTCTTGTCTGGTTAATGAAAAACAATATCTCTAGACTAAAATATGCTTGGGCTACCAGCCGTTGTCACTGTGGACTACCAGGGGAAAAAGTTAATTTCGAGCCCTGTAATCTAAATATAAAATTGTGAAAATAATGCCAAAAGTTGCAGCTCATGTGCCTTTAAACACAGTAGCCATGTTTTTATCGATAGACACAGCAGGAGTGACAGCGTCATATGCTGTATCTGAGGAAAGTAAAATTACAGATTTAAAATATGTGGCAATTGCAAAATGTATTATTAAAACAGTATCAATATTAGAGTTTAGTTCAGTATGACTGACTTGCACAACAACCATTACACGGTCTGTGAAACAAAGTTTCATGACATGCCAACTACACAACGTACGGTGCCAATGCAAAGCCCCTTTATTGTATACCTTAATACCTCTAAAGGCTATTATTGTTTTTTATCGTAACAGTATGTTGATGACAAAAATACAGCAATATGATTGGTCTAGACGTAATACCAGAGTTTTGATAAGCCCATCCACATATAGGCTCATGGGGCTGCTACAATGTATCAATGTCTATTTCGGGATCATTCTATTTGCAGTTATTTTCAATACAGTAGGGTGTCTGATGTAAGTAGCTGCGGTCAGGAAGCCAGAAGCCTAAATATTTGTATTTGTACAGTCATTTTATTACAGCTCATTGGTAATTTTTAGTTCTATTCATACCAGTAAAATTACAAGGATATATTTTTATTAAACCTCACTTCCAGTCCCACTCATCTCTATTTTTATCACATAAATGAAACATAGGGCCAAAGTCCCTGAAGCTACTATAGACATGGATACAAAATTAAGTATTTCCTGACTGTATGAAATTATCTCACTTAGGTCAACCTAGGGACTTGTAAACCAAATATTAAAGCTGTCTGACCAGCGGTTTTGAAAGAACAAGCAACTCAACAGTTGACAGAGGTCTGCTGTGTTATGTAGAGAATAACCTTTTGTGACACATGTATTGATGAAGAGGGTGGATATCTTTGATTAACATTGTAAGTGAGTTCTGTTGAATAAGTTGAGACTGTACATACTCAGAGAAAGCACACTGAAGAGACAAATGTTTGAAACTTAAGAAGTTCAAGGTCATCAAAAGCATTATAAGGAATCATGTAACTTTCATTGCACTGTTTACACAGATTGCATAATTGCTATAAATAGCACATGAGGAATCTTACAGCCCAGCTTTACCATAAAAACCCTATCACTTTGACCACTCTTTTACTTGACCACTCTATTTTTTTCCTGAAAAAGTAATTTTATTTTATCCTTACCAATATAACCATAAATGGAAATTAGAACTTTCTCTATCTCTATCTCTATCTCTATTGACTATTTTGAGCAATTTCTTTTAGATAACATACAGGGCACAATAAATGACGGTTCAGAATATGTCAAAGTTGGGATTCAGGAAAGTTGCCTTTACATGTTTTAATCCTCCAAGATGGTAAGCATTTCACTATGAACTGTCAAAAAAAGTTGAACTTCCTGATAATTCTACACTAAAATTATTTTGGCTTTGATGATTTCCTAATTAATTAAATTATTTAAAATCATAGTAATTATTTTTTTCTGGGTGAATTGATAGGGTTTATACAGTACAAGAATTACATACAATGTAGGTCAAATTTTGACCAAAATGACAAAAAAATTCCTTAAAAATACACATTTGCATATTTCATCACAATTTGAACAAATCTACATTGGGTTACCCCTAGGGACCTGTATACCAAATAACAAAGCTGTCTGACCAGCGGTTATGAAGAAGAAGATTTTTTACCAAAAACACCTTTTTTGGCATTAATTTGCCTATTTTCAACAATATCAAAAAATTAAAAAAAACAGTTTCTCAAAATTATATTTTTCATCTACACAGCAAATATCAAATCAGTAAGTACTGAGGTTCTCAAGATATTTGAGTGGACGGACGCCTCACAAACGGACATACATACATACATACATACATACATACAGACTGACGCCGGACGGATACCCATCCCAATAGCTTCTATAGACCATAGTCTATACTAGCTAAAAAGCATTCTCAACTTTTTACTCTTTATTATCTCTGCATGAGCTTCAACACAAATAATGGGGATTGGTGTTTATTACTGATTTTAATCTTGATCTTTAACAGTGACATCCACTTTGCCTCCCCTCACACTAAATATTACCAATGAGCTGTCATAAAATGAATGTTCTGTGCCAAATAAAATACAAATATTTAGACTTCAGGCTTCCTTACTGCAACTATTTACATCAGACACACCTATTGTATTGAAAATAACTGCAAATGGAATGATCCAGAGATAGAAATTGATACATTGTAGCAGTTTATGTCTAGACACCTTTTTGTATTGCATCATGTATGTGTGTGTGACAGAGTGTTATGCTGTTCAGACAGGCCAACTTGCGTCGGTGTAGCAACGATGCTAGGCCTGGGCCGACGTAAAATAACCGATGTAGACACGCTTTGTCGGCCTATTGCCGACATAGTTTGGTCCCGGTAAGAAGGGGGTTCAGGGCCGATGCAAATTCACCTGTGTGGAAACGTTGAACTTTGACAGGTCAAAGGTCACAAAGGACGGTAAATGTACGTAAGCCAAAAGTCAGGTACCGGTAAATGTGGGTAAGTGCAGACACGGCCCAAATCTATTCCCCAAAAGACAATTATTTTACGTCTGCCCAAATTTCAGTTGGAGTGCAAATGTGAACAAGATGTTGTCTACATCATTCACAGATTAGAGAACATGTAACATTGTTTCCTTCTTAGAAGTAGGTGGATTTGTCGGAATTTGCTGAGGGAAAAAAAAGAACTTCATGAAAAGGTATTCTGCAACATCTTCCTCTTTATTTGTCACTGTATAAGCTTCAACTCAAATGAATGCTTTTGTGAGTACTTTATGGGAGTTGGTTACCCTACCAAATTCACTCTCTGGGCATTATTAGGCTCCAGGTGTGCTCCTGACAATATACCTATTTTTGAATAAACACCCGAGGCCCATTATCATAAAACTCTGGTATGATAGAGTTATATTTGCGGAATAGCACAATTGGAACATGTCCTAGCTTTCAGTTTGAGAAATATCCCTTTTATATCATTTCATGGTAGAATTTCAATATACTGTTAATACTAATAGCACCACCTACATCAGTGGGTTTACCACTCGGCTTTGACTAGTTCACTCCACATGTCTTTAACTGGTCACAATCAGGTGATATACTTGTCGCTGGTGGTGGTTCATTGCTTAATTCATCCTTTGGTATTGACATGTAGAAATTAGACGTGAACTGAAAATTTGAAAATTTTGTGTTCAACATCTCTTGGTGGGATGTCCTTCTCTGTAGTTCCGACATCTGTCATGCAATAGGAGTATTTGGTAGGCAATCATGTCATGGTGTACTAAATGTATGGTGGATTGTCATCACCAGCTGTAAAATGACAATGTCACTGTGTGCATAAAGTACCATTGACCAAGTTTAGAATGGTGTGAAAGAGATTCTACGAAGAGATACCACGATAACAAAACTTCATAGAGGTTACAAAAGTTGATTTGTATGTACTCCTAGAACATACTCACTTTACTGACCACTGTGCTATATGTAGTGGACATGAAAATTTCTGTTGACAGGGCAATGTGAAGGGTTATCTTAAGATAACATTTACAATAAAAGGCTCCCAATAGGCACTTGAAGTTCTTATCCTGTTTATGGTACAACTATTAGGGTCATTACTTTATTTCTACAGATTACCTTTATTTGGTAATTTGCGTGATATTAATGATTCTTGAACATTCAGAAATTTCCTAATAATCATGGTAGACACAGTTATTACACAAGTTTTGATTGGAGTTTGAAGTTATAGATATCAAGAGCTAGCCAATCACACCTGGTGTTCTACGAAGTTATAGAATACAACAACTTTGAACTCTATATTTAACTACCACATTTTCACAGTGTATGTACATGAAATTCTTGGCTCAAATAAATGGAATTGAACTTGATGCAACTCATATCAATAAATGATAAACAGACAACAACTGAAGAGTGACAACATACATACATTGATTACCAGTAAAAGCCAAAGAGTTTTATCATTGCACATAATTCTTTGTGGAAGGGGCAGGGGGGGGGGGGGGGGGTTCTGTTCTGAAAAGTTTTTTCTAAAATAAGCCAGACAGAGTAAGTTTTAAAGAAAAATCAGGGAATTTTTTAAATTTTTTCACAATGGCTGAAAGAGTCTAACTACAGTGACTATTGATGTATTTGTTCATACAAATAACAAACAATGAACAATCCATTGTTGTATATGATAGAAACCAATGATACGCTTGAACTTGACTGACCTAGAAATTAATTCAATACATTGCATGCACAAATAAACACAGTGAAAATCAACATACATTTGGTAATTACAGAGTGAACTTTTGTTTTTCTGAAAACCGCAGCTGTGGAAAAATTTGGCATATTCAGTTATAGTGATGGATTTCAAAGAGAATATCGACTTTTTTACAAGCAATCACAAAACACTACATATTTCTTGTTTATCTGTAATGCTTGATTGTGTACAAATCAAAACCCTCATCACAGCCCTTATTATGAACATTTTGATAACTTTGACCAAAAATATCAATTTGGAGTAGATTCAAAAATCAGACTATAGTATGCACATTAAAACAAGCAACTTTTCACTAGTCAATGGGAGAGGGGGGTGTTTCAAGAAAAAAATGATACTCAAACAGTCTGAGCTATTGATAAACTGAGATCAGATTGAACAAAATGGACTACTTGAAAATGAATTACATGAAATGTATAAGTATTTACTAAAATTTGCAGTCTGTTAATTGTGTGTACCTGTATACGTGTCAAACAAGTATAGTTAAATCAGTGAGTTCTTATTTGGTAATCTCCGTTCTGTGTGATGTAGCGGACCCATGGAAGTGCTTGATAGCCAGATTTCTCAATTATCTTCAAGTAGCGAACCTGGGAGAAAAAAATGTTGGTCAGTTTCTTTCCACTTATGCAGGTTGTTGTAAGGACAATTAAAATGTTATCGTAACTCTCTACAATGTTCATACCCTTTCCAGCCAGGCTGGTCACTCTACAATGTACATCCCTTTTCAAACCAGGCCGTTGGCCATACAATGTACATTCCTTTTCCAGCTAGGCTGGTCACTCTACAATGTACATCATTTTTCTTGCAAGGCCTGTCACAACACCACCTACAACACCTCCCCCCCATCCTGCCAACTCAATGCAAAGCAGTAATGAGCCATACTATACAATTCTTGAACTGAACTTAAGTGGTACATTGACAGAATAAACATATTACTTTGGTGATATGGTATCTGAAGAATACAGCTTTCTATAAAATGAAATCTGATGTTTATCCCCAACATTTTTGTCTCCAATCCTGCAAAAACAAACTTTCTGTGCCCACCTGTATGCCAGATTTTGTAAAGTGTGCGATCTAAAACCCATAGAGCATGTCAGAAACCTTTCATTTACTTACCTGTATACCTGATGTTGTAAAGTATGGAATTTCAAATCGACACTGGATTGGTGGCGTACCCTCTTTTTCTTCCCTTTCAACACTTGGAAGACTAAAATGAGCTCTCATTAGGTATTCCTTGCCTCCCTGGCAGAAACAAAGAAGGTATGGACAGGCAGAACAATTAATAAACACATACTGTAATAACTTCACCAACTTGAAACATGCACAAAATACATCACTCTATATTGATTGATACAGCTATATGAAGTGCCATTTGGAATATCATTGGATTTAAAAATCTTTCTTTTTTGTAAGCCATTGTTGTTTGATCCTATTAAACTTTCCTGAGAATTACTTCAACATTCACTCCATACCAGCACACTTCTTAAGAATGGATGGATGTGTCACCTTACAACTGAACACAGGGCTGTCAATTATAGCCGGTCACCGGCGGCAAATCGCCGTCTGACACAGGTCTTGCCGCCGCCTGTTTTCCCTATTCAAGGCCTGCAGTGATGATCTTGACACACGTTATGAATTCTTTCCTGTCCCAATTCTACCGTTGGCTGCGCTGTGCTACAGAAGCGCATCCCCTAAGGCTCGTTGGTAGTCGATTTCTGATTGGTTTCAATCGGTACTGTCAAAAAGGTTTGCGTGTTCTGATTGGTTTTCGGACGTACACGATCGATATGGCTACGAAAAGAACGACAGCCACGTTGGATTTATGGGTCCAAAAAAGACCCTGAGAGGCTTACACTAGCTCTGGATATAAAAGTAATGTTCATATTTGTAAATCATTTTATTTTCCTGAGGAATTTCAGTGATCGGGGGTTCAATCCATCAGTGGTATAGCATGCAATGTAGATTTCACGCCGCGTCTGAGCAAAGTGCCATAGCATTACGTGTATTTAGCGACTGGAATTTTTGATTTGTTTTCCCGTTTGCAGACGTGAACACTCTTTACAATGAGTAAGAATCGTTTACTCAGCGCAAAAAAAACTTTGTGGGGATTGACATAATTTTTAGTGAGTTTTGACTACCACTGGATTTGTTTGCACCAAGCCGTCGTTCTATGAAATGTATTCTTACGGTAGTAGGTAGGGACTGTGGTCGTTTCGAAGGCTCGAGTATTGAAGTTTAATAAATATTTTCCGACATCCAAAATCTTTCCTCAAAGCAAATATCGGTATTCCGATCCTTCAAAATCATTTACCAAGACCAACATTTTTTAATGTTTAGGGCAATCACAAAATTTAGCTAGGCTTGACTGTATAATTTCGCGGTATCTTGCACGTACGTATGGCAGTAAACCATGTTTTGAATATGGATATATCATGCATGTAGTGAGCCTACCCACTTGGCTGGCGTGGGTTTCGACAAAACTCGGACTACTGTGAGGGATATCAGAATAGATAGTCATCAGGAGAAAAGATTTGATCGTTAACTTTCACGCGCAATGATTTACTACGTAAATAAATCAACATATTCTCAATCTTGTTGACTGAGAGGCCGACGGACAACGAAGCCACGCAATTTCATTAGCGGATGTAAACTTGAGTATGTAATTGTCTGTATGACGTAGCATCTACTAAAATTGTCTCTGGTAATGGTCTCGTATTTACCCTATTACATTTGTAAATTTTCACACTGGAAATTCATAGCCCGTAACTCTGAGGAGAGGTCTTGAAACAGACAAAATAAAATTACAGCAGTATCAACCAGACGCAGATTGGAATTTTTTGTCGTGACGTTATGACATCAGTTTTGCAGTGGGGACAATATTTTTTTTTAATTCTAATACGATTAGCTGTTTTTGAATGGGAACGTATTACAATTATTGATTTACTTTCTGCAGATGTTGTTTCTTAAGAAATTTTTTCTGCAGGTGTAGTTTCTAAAGCTACATCTGTAGAAATAGTTTTTGCAGATGTAGTTTCTGAAGCTACTGTTTCATCAGCCTGAGAATCACACAATATTGAGGTATTGTCATCAGGTACTGCCATACAAGCCTTGGGCTTAGATGAGTACTCCAGTGATTCTGATTATGGTTCAGATTATGATCTTTTATTAAGCAGGTTGTAATTCAACAGAATTTGTATGCAAACAATAATAACCTGGTGTATCAATAAACATATAAACTCTGTAATACTTCTGTTTGTCTTTCATAATTTATTTCACAAGATTCAATTTCATGTTACTTTTGATACTTCAGTTACGATAAACTTGACAGTAAATTGCCCTCAAAAGTGCCACCACAGGCCACCAATTGAAGATGAATAATTAGAAAAGCTTCAGCTTCAGGAGGGGGGACACCCCCTCCTGGCCTCCCCCGCGTGCGCTTGCGCGCACGCCTTGCTTCGCTTCGCTCCGCACAAGGCTGTACCCTCCTGTTCTTTCACTTGTACCCTTCTATTCTGAAAAACATTGACAGCCCTGGAACAACTCTGTTTTGAACTCTTCACAATGTAATGGCCTGGCTAATGAAGTCATGAAGGTGTATCTTACATAAAAACATACTGAAAATGGTACACTCATACTGTATGGTATTCTAATCCTGGAAAAGGTATTACTGTACCGGAAGACCATTATTCCTGAAATGCAGCGTTGAATGAGTGTTTTGGAGTATCAGGATCAATATTGTATTACTTTATCTAACATGCTGTCAGATATCGAGTTAATTCACATGTAGCAGCCTTAATCTTTCAAGTGTTCAAACCTTTTGGCTGTGATTGTTTTTACAGTTAAAATAAGAGACAATATATCAAACAGCTATTCTGCAAAAGAGATAACTTTTATACACCACCAGATAAAACAAAGCAATACCTGTGCAGGGTTTGCCAAATTACACATGTAGAGAGTACAAACAAGAATGGCACAAGTTGCCAACTCATGGTAATGAGTTCACATCTGTTATTGAATGGATATGCTTGAGTGATTGCAAGGTCTTCAGGCTCTTCAAAAGCCTAACAAAATTAAACTGATTCTAAAAATTCAGATGAACACCTGTAACTGCCAAAAGTAGCCAAATAATCTGTTCATGCTATCAAGAATCATCAGAACCAAGACGTAATTTTTTGCAACATCTGGTACCCTCTACAAAGGAGGCAGTTTAAGTGTCGTGAATTGTATTACATCGAACGGTTTGTGGCCAATTTTTTTTCCACAACTACAACGTGGGGCTGGATAGTAGCATAATTTATGATAAGCTCACTTTGGTTTCTGAACTGTAAATTTTTTTTAGAGTAAATTTGTTTAGTGAACTTTGGCTGATGAATAACCAGTATATAGGCTGATTGGAGCTAACCACAAACAAACAAACATAGCAAAGTATCAACTTTGAATGAAAGCTTTGATAATATAGAACTGTTAACCTGCTAGTATGATTTCATGGTACGTCAAACAAGAATATTTATTGACAACCTTGTTCTTTACTGTGCATTTATTTTCATGACAAAGTAGTTAATCTGAAAGCTATTTTCACCGGACTATCATTCAAAGATTTTCATGAAAAAGTAAATTGATTTTGTCCTTTCAAAAAGTTAAATTTGTAAATTCATTTAAATTTCTTCATGAACATAACAAATTTGATCATGAGACCACTTTTGTGCATATTTATTGTAATGAAATTTTATGCAAATTAACTAATATGCTATGAACATATTTTGGGGCAGGGGGAAATGGCATTACACTGCTGCAAAGCTACTACACAACAAACAGCTGCCCATGGACAGCTTGACAACTCTGTCCATGGACAGCCAGCATTTCCAGTTTTCACGTATGACAGTGTGACTTCAATGGGTTGGTTAAAGTCAAAATGGAACTTACTGGGAATGATTTGACGGTCCACAGGACAGCGTTCAATTCCGGAATGTACTTGCAAGAGCCCACTGTAGTCTTGAACTTGGGTGAATCTGCATCACTTGGTACAGGTATAATGATCTCTACATTGTTGGCAGTTGATCTGCGTTTGAACTGACTTTTTGCTTTGATCATGTACTCAACTCGGCTGTGAGAATGTCGTTCTATGACAGACTCTATCCATATCAATGGTTTCACCTGTGACAGAAATGACAGATCAATATCATGAATGCAGAACAAGTTCAAAATATCATACTATGATGAGGCTCCCATATCCTGATCCTGGATTCATAAGTGTGAGGTATTTATCTCTTAGATATTTGGCATTTGTTGTGGAAAACATTAAAATACTCAGTTTCCATAAACATTTATCATCTAGATTTTGAGGACATTTGTTTCACATTGTCTTCAAAACAGATAGGAATGAATTGGTAATCTATTTTTCATAACAGTGGATTTCAGTCTAACTCCACAACTATCTGTGTAAGACAAGAAATTGTACGTGTATGTATGATACCGGTCTAAATCATAAATTGGAGTATCACATCATAGATCAAAGTCACCAACCAAAGTTGTACGTGTATGTATGCAGGGCTCGAAATTAACTTTTTTCCCTGGTAGTCCCATTGGGCTACCATTTTCTGAAGTTAGTAGCCCAGTGACAAGGTTTGGTAGCCCATGCATGAATGAAGGTTTTTTGTAAAGGATATTTTTATTTATATCTAGACAATGAAAGATTTATTTTGCATGATTCTATCCAGGAAGTGAATTTTCTAGTCATTTGACATCAATACCTGCAGATCATAGCCTTAGGAGAACAGTATAGCATGTGTAGTGGACAACGGTGACGCCTCAAAGTTAGACGACCTATTCACACATACGCAGAGCTTATATGCAAATTTTGATGTTCGCCATGACAACGACTTTTCACTTAGCACGTGTAAACATAGCATGGCTAAAATAGATTGGCTATGAATTTCAGGATGACAACTTGGTACAGTCATGTTCCCAATACTTTCGTGGCAATTTTGGCTATATTTCTCCACCATAGTACACTATCATTGGATGATCTCATACATTTCGGAATTCAAAGCCTAATTTGTGGATGGCCCGACAACTTTTTCTTTGCAGTTTGAATAATTTGTGTTCAATTGAGATTGATACATTGTGATTAAATAACTACGAAAATGAATTTTCATTGGCCACCATTTCCCAAGCTTGTCATCCAAGTACATTAGTTCAAATAATGATATTTTATTGAAAGTTTGTCACAACAAATTCGACTGCACTGTCGCCTTTTAACTTGCATAACAACAAAGTCAAAGTCTGGATTTTCTGTGTCCAGCTGAGTTGACTGTATGAGCGTCGGTCATCTCACAGTGATCAACACCATGTCGTCCGCTAAGTAATTTCATGTCCAAGGCTTTGGTAGTCCGTGTGGGCTACCATTTCATGGGTTTTGGTAGCCCCAGGGAAAAGTTGGTAGTCTGTGGACGCGGGACTACCACTAATTTCGAGCCCTTGTAGGGTACGGTATAAATCATAAATTGGAGTATCACATCACAGATCAAAGTCACCAATTTACTCATTAATTGCTGCAAACCTGAATGAGGTGAGTCTGTCTAGACAGACAGCTTGTCAATAAATTGCATGTATGTGAAAAGTGGAAAGATTTCAACTTCTTTGCTAAAAATCTAACACAGTGAGTTATGGTGCTGAAATCTAACACAGTGAGTTGTTGAGCTACACATACTTGTCTTTAACACAGTGATCGTGGCACTAAACTTCCTTGTCAAACATAGTGACTTATGGAGCTAAATATCCTTGTTCAACATAATGAGTTGTGGAGCTAAACATCCTTATCTAACACAGTGAGATGTGGAGCTAACCACCTTTGTCTCACACAGTAAATTGTGTAGCTGGACTGAACCCACTGTAAGTTAAATGTATGTCATCAACCTAGATGGAAATGTTTGTGATTTTCCATTTGACCACATTGAGATTACAAGGTAACATTTTCATTTACCAACGTCTTTTCATGATAGATTCTTAAAAATAATGAAGGTTCAATGGTTGTACTCAAACTTACGTGAGTATTAAGTCTGTAGGACATGAGTTCAAATTCACCATCTGGAGGTATGAAGGAGATCGTTCTGTCATTTTCGAACCGTGATAATCGAACACATTGATGAAACTTGACATCTTCCAGCTCTACTGATTTACTCTTTGTTCCTGCAAAATACAAAATGAATTTGGACTAAGCAATGTGAGAGAACATTGATTTTTAAAAGTGACTGTATTGAAATCTAAGTCCACATTAACTATGATAGTGGGACCACTAGAGTTGGTATAAGTTCATGAAACTACAATCATATTTGTTTCCCTTTGACTATCTATCAATGAAAACCAAACTAAGGAGAGAAAGGAGAAGCTGGTACATTCATAAACTGATGATCTATGCAGCTGACAAAATACAATGTAAATAATGTCTGTTAATAGATGACACAGTCCCCGCTTGTCTGCTTGGTTATAATCTTTGGTGTCTTGGTTGCTGTGGAATGACCTTGATGCAAATTGCATGAGGCCTATGATTTGCAAACTAATGTTATTTGTAGAATGTTCTATGAATGACCCATTTCTGTGGGTATTGACTGCTGATGTCAGTTTTTAATAAGTTGATTATTTTTACACTGCCTTGAAATCACACAAACATGCAGTTTTAATGATTTAAACAAATGTTTCCTGAGTGAACTTTAAAAACATACATAGCAAAAGTCAATGGAATTGCACAGGCAATTTTGGGCGAAATATGGTAACAGTGTAATGTCATTAGGAAGAAACTGCCCCAAAATAGAAATGTGCAAATTTAACCATTCTTTTACTTGATTTGACTTACTTCACTCACGGAGATGTTTACAGCAGTCAAACGGGCTGTTATCATGGGAAGACGAATTTTTGACCAAAACTGGCAAAGAATGCCCGAAAAATATGAATATGCAAATGTCAACAAAATGTGAACAAATCTCACTGAGAGAAGACTTTTCTTTTTATTGCCCCATAAATACAAATATGCAAATTTCAACACAATCTGAACAAGTATTTTCTGTTCTGGTCTGTCTCTGTGACAAGTTTTTTTCAAAATTTGAACAAAATCAGTTCACAGATGTTTGATTTGCGTTATGGTTCAAAGACATGAAAAAATACCACAATTATACGGTGTCGCTCAAATTTGATCAGAATTGGTACATACCAAAGATCAACAATAAGTGTTATTTCTATCTGTTCAGTTGTCTGTACGTTGATGTTATGACAATTTCTGCACAGTACAACCAGAAAAACAACAAGAAAATTTTAAACCAGAAAATTAAGAATGACAAAAGTAAATAAGGTCTGAAACTTTAGGTACTAAAGGTCAACTTTAGCAACATGCATAGCAGAGAATCTTTAACCATGGATGTACAAAAATAGACATCCATGGTTTCAGCAGATCTGTTAATATGTCACAGTTCATAAACAATGACAGGAAATGACCAATTAGCTGTTTCAGTTACTGCTACCACTCCCAAACATAATAGGTACCCTGCATACAAATAGGTTAAAGGTCAAAATCCTCTTATTCAGATGTGTGGGCTGATTCAGTTCACTGCCACCACTCCTGCACACTTGCAGTATTTCCCTTTTTCTTACCTCATTTGCACATTTTTGACACTGATGTGTTCATTTGAACAAATTCACATCTCAACCCCTACATCTACCTGTACACCAAATACTGAGCTCTTTTTGGTATTTATATATAAAACCAAATATGAGCTAAAAAATTGCAAAAAAAATGACCGCATTGCGGTCATATTCAAACTTTTCGCAAAAAACTTTACATGCATATGTAGGTCATAGTGCTTTGCCTTTGTGCCAAGTTTGAACAAAATCAGCACATGGATGTTGGAGTTATGGTTCAAAGACATGAAAAATCGCAAAAAAAATCGCCCCTCGCCGCCATATTTGATCGTATCACTAAATAAATTGACATACACATGTAGATCATAGTGCTTTCCTTTTGTCTCAAGTTTGAACAAAATCAATTCACAGATGTTTGAGTTAATATTCAAAGACATGAAAAATCGCAAAAATATGGCCACCTTGCGGCCATATTGAATCGTATCGCAAATAAATCGATGTGCATCTGTAGGTCATAGTGCCATGCCCTTGTGCCAAGTTTGAACAAAATTGGTTCAGCAGTGTCTGAGAAACTGTTGATGACGGACGGACGGACGCACGCACAGACGTCCCCGGGGACTAATAATGTCTGTTAATAGAAAACACAGGTATACCAAGTAACCTCAAACCTAGATTTTCTGTTTGATGTCTTAATGTTTGTTGATTATGGTGAAACTACTGGATGAAATAATAAGTACTCAGTCTCCATATAATACAGCGATAATACACGTCATTTGTCCATAAGGCAGCAATGATTTCTGCTTGACTGTTTTTACAACTATATCTATCACAATCTTCAGGTAAATGTTTTACAGTGACTCAGAAAATATGTTCATTCTACAACAATCTCCTACTTAATCCTCTTTCTACCAGGCTCCATAGACAAACCATAGAAATAAATACCATGTGGGAGAAAGAGGACTAAACTTCATCTGTGAAATCACCAGAAACAAGTCGTCCCTTAGGAATATTAATTTGTCAATCTGCATCAGTAAAAGAATACAAATGTGATTGTAAATGCAGTTTCCAAGTCCAGAAGTGCCAAACAAGCAAAAGAATGTTTGCTTTTTCTCTTTGAATAGAAGTGGTTACATATCCTGAAAGTGCCTTGTGTTCAATGGGATAAGAACATGGTAAATACAGAAATGGCTGCAGCGGGCGCTATCACGTACAATCTTTCATGACTACTTGATTATGTTCAAAGTATACTAAATGGGGTAGACTTCAATGTGCCTGTGGCTGGCAAGAGTTGTTTTGACAAGGTCACGTTTTGTAGAGGATGACAATGGTGGTGATGAAACAGTCTTAGGATAAAAATTGAGGCAGGTATCTTTGTAGTAGTGGTGAACAAGTTTTCAATTAAAGTGGTCGTAGAGGGCGCTACCATGTAATCATGAAGGAGAGATTGGCGTTGTGGTCTAAATCAGGTGGAGGGACCGTGTCTAAATACACTTGATTGGGTTCACTTGAATGTGCCTGTACAATTCTCAAAGCTGAATTATTGACAGGTTCCCTAGGTTTTGTAGAGGGCAATGGAATTGCAGTAAAATACTTCTGCGATAGAAATCGAGATGAATATTACCCATTGCCGTAATGAAAAGCATGCAAAGGTACAAACATGCATTTCACTGCACTGCATATGTGTAAACGATATATTTAAATACATGATCAACAACAACTGGGTTCTGTAATGATGAAAAATACTACATGTCATTTTATATGCAATCATGTAAAATCAGAACAAATATCTGCGGGACATGAATGGACAGAACCCAGTCTGAAAGTCCTCCCCCTCCCATGAGACTTTGTCAGTAGGGACTAACAATAATCTGTGAATCCACAGTTGATAAATACTTACGTCCAGTATTCTCAAAAAGTATTTTGTCATTTAATCCAAGTCTTAGTTCTGGCATTCCACTGAGAAACACCCTCATTTTGACTGCACCAACAATTTCACTGCGTAAGACATTGGTATTAGCACTCACCTATGGAAAAAAGACAATTCATTCACTCTTAGACATAAAGTTACAATGTTTCTTCACAGAAACTGATACAATGATTCTGTGACCAAAAAAGTTATTACCTTTCAGTAAAGGATCATGGGTATATGACTTTCTCACAATGGATGGATAGTCTGTATATGTCATTTATATGAATGATTGTTACTATACTACATAATGTTGCTTGCATGCATTTACTTACAAGTAAATTGACGGATTCAACAACATCTAAAAACACTTCATTTTTCCTGTATTTAATACCCTCTGATCGCCATGATACTGCATTGGTCACCGCCATCGGAGGCCTTGGTGCAATTTCTAGTTTGTGTCCTTCTTGTGTGATGTATCTGAAACAAACAATGAGTATTAAGGATGCGGTTGAAAAATCTAGTGGAAGATTGAATTCCAATACATGTGTTCTGTATGAGGACGACTACATACCTAATTCATTTTAAGTATGTTACTTATGGTGATAATTAAAGTATATGCAATGCATATTGCATCTAAAGATGTCATGAAGTTTATTCCAAAAATTGTCAATAGTGTTCTGTCTACTTGTTTGTGAAATTATAATATACTTTGAAAAGAGAACTGTACAACAGTCACTATGGCAGTGAGTCAAGTACAGTATTACTGAAATACACAGTGGTTTGCGCTGAACCTTTGGAAATACGGTAACAAGACACACTGTCTAAATTAAGAACTTTCCAAAACTTTCAGCTGTAACTATTGTCCAGGCTGTCATATTGGTCAACAGCAGAGAAATCAACTCAGCAAACGTTGACACATTATCTGGAAGGGGGGTCACAGATAGTCAAAACAACAACATACATCCACACTCATCCCGCTAATGTCCCACATCATTTGTAGATGTGGGTCACAGAGTTCATTTTGATCGATTACCCAAGACAGTTACACCGAATCATATTGGCAACTCCTCAATTTAGACCATGATGTCTACACTGAACACTGTAAGATAGGTGTGTATCACTCCAAAACTGTATTGCATTAAGATGCACTTACTCTTGAAGGATTTTGCTGTCTGTGGTCTGTGGATATCCAAAGTCAATAAGTTCATCTAACAATTCATAAATAAGCACAAAGTTATCCCGGATACTCTCCTCTTCAAGTTCTTTGAAGTATTCACAAAACACCTAGATGTGTGGAACAGTGAAAATGTATGGTATAACTGGTAAGGTTTAAAAGATTGAATTGATCGTCACAAATTGTGCAACCATTCTCTCTTATGTAAAAATCAGATGGATATTTTAGATATCAATTTAATGCAAAGTCAAAATATGACAACAACAGAATAATGCATACTAACGAAGGATTAAGGTGTTACACTATTCTACATAAACATGAAGTGATGTGCAAGTCAATATTTGTATTTCAAGTGAAGTATGCTGCAAGAATAAAGATTAATGGACACAGAATCACTCCATACTAATAAGTAGTGACTAAGAGAGTTTTCAAGGTTAGTATGAAGTACTGTGGTAGCTAGAGCCCAGGGCTCGAAAATTCTCGCCGCCCGACGCCCGTGACAAGTGAATTTTGAGTCCGGGCAAGTGAAAACAACATTCTCCCAGCCCGACGGACAAGTGAATTTCAATGAGGCCACTGTACGTACGCGCTGCCATTCTCTAGTTCTTTGAGTGTACCGCTTTAGATATGGCCGGCCGATAAAATAGCTCTGTTCTACTTGGTTACAAAATAGCAAAATATTGACGTCTTTGCACTCTTATGTTTTTCCATCTCATGAAATCAGGTCACGATGCCTCCTCAACAGAAAACTACAGCTTACAATGTTGTAGGCTAAGGGGCGACGTCAAAAGATCGATGTTTGAAAAAAAACTTAATTGCTTAAGTTTGGGGTGGGGGGTTTTTGGCCAAATTAATTTCTGTGCAGTCAAAAACGATTTAACGTCTTTTTGGCAAATTTTACGATTTCAAGGCTGTTTTTTGTACGCTAAAACCGATCCAGTCACCCGTATTTTTGTTACTTTATAATGGTTTTCAATTTTTATTTAATTCAATGGTACATTGTACGCTAAAACCGATCCAGTCACCCGTATTTTTGTTACTTTATAATGGTTTTCAATTTTTATTTAATTCAATGGTACATTGGTACGTCGTTTGAAAGAATTAGTACAGGGTATGAGTCCGCAATGTTTTTCAATTTTAGGTCAGTTAAGTTAGAAGGGGGGGGGGGGGTCTGAGGCCAAACTTAAGCAATTAAGTTAGATTTATTATGTTGAACTTTTGATGTTGCCCCTAAGGTGTTGAAACAATTTACCCTCCTTCCTACAAAGTTACAATGAATTGAAACACTTTACTCTCCTTTCTACAAAGTTACAAATTCCCTGGTACGTGAAGCAAACATTGTTGCTGTTTGATTCAGCATTGCGGTCCCTCAGTCCCTCATGGACGGACCGTGGTACAATACATCATGGAGGAATGATGAATATACACTGAGGCTTGGCTTTGCCTCCGTGAGTCCCGCGTACCGGTCGTCCTTTTTAGTCCAAGTTTTATTTACTTTGCTTGAATCAAAGTTTGGCCTGTAATTACTCAGTTTGATAGTAAAAACCATTACTTCAAAGGAAACTTTCACAAACAGAGTCAGAATACAAGGGAAAAGGAGAAAAATTTGAGGTTTCTGAAAGGTCAAATCTGGGTCATCTTATGTGATGTCATGAATAAAGACGCCTTATATACACAATTATGGTTCAAAAGAAACCACCTAGGGAGGTCCAATAGGTACAATCTTACGGCTGACTTGCAGCGTGTTTGCAAGGTTATATCTGATTGGTCGATTGTCATTATTCAAAGCAAACTTAGGGAGTTTATTTTCATTATTCAATTATAATGGTGAGATTCTGCCAACCAATTGGATAAAAGCTTTCAAATCGCTGCAAGTCGCCCCCAATCTTATGATAAAAGGTAATTTCTTGGTGCTTTCCAATTTAATGGCATTTAGCTTGACTGTCAGTTTAAATTAAATTTTATTAACAGTTATGGCAAAGGGAAATTTTCAACAGTAGTTGCAGTAAGCATATCCATTTCAATCATCACATTAATATTTCTGCAGAGCCCTCCAGTTTAATGATGTAATAGTGAACATCACTAGACATTTCTTGATGATATCAAAATATCAAATGAAAATGTTCCTGGGCTACAATGTTATCATTATCATTAAAACTATTATTACTCTTTAAAACATTGGGAAATGAATTGAACAATATCATTGTGGCTTGTTTTAAAGGATAAATGCTGAGGATGCTATTGAGCCTGCTTGATCACAACTATGACACAACACCACAATACTTGTATCTACACTGTCACTATGCTACCGAATGCTTTCTTCTGCATGGAAAATTGTATTTGTGTGGCTAACAAAACACTAACTCAATGCTGCAGAAGTATTCTATATCTGTGGTAATACACTTCACATTGTTAGTTTATGAACATACCACGTGGTAGCAGTAAACTAAATGATACTGAAAGTTTCATGTGGGCACAATTTGACACAACACCGGTGGCCAATTTACTTCCCCTTAGTGCACCTACCTGACTTGCCTATTAAAATCAGGTACCAGGTCATGATGACACACAATGAAATGCACCGGTGTTGTTTTATTGAAATACATTACATGTCCCCCAAAAATTTAATTGGTCCCCCATTAAGACCTACTATGGGTCACTGTGTGCCCATGCTAGCAAAAGCTGGCTGAAACACTGTGTATGTGCACGTTACATAAGATAATATTTTTGATACACAGAATAAGGACACAAATTTCTCAGTAAGTTACAGCTATTGTTTCTTTACAATAACATTAATAAAACCATACACATTTACTCTTAAAATCATCTGAAATCAGGGCAAGTGAATTTTCTTCCGGACAAGTGAAATTGAAAATTCACTTGCCCTATGGCAAGTGAGTTTTTAAAAAAATTTTCGAGCCCTGTAGAGCCCTCAAGGAAAACTTTCAGATCATATCCAAAATATCTGTGTCCATATGTATCTTCATTCAGGCTGATTATAAAATCAGAATTCTATTTGACGCATTGTCCAGAACAACACAATTATTGTTAATACCCTCTACTTCGCAAAAAAGCTAAAATTTTAAGAATTACCGTAATTTTGAAAGGTCTGATTGACTGTGTAATCTTTAGACACAGTACTAATAGACTATACACTGTTGAAACGAGAGCTTGTAGACTCACCTCCACCATTTTGTGTAGTATACTGAAGACAAGGGCAACATTAGCATTCTTCTTTGTTGTTGCTACCACTGTATCAGTTAAGGTTGTTATTTCTGTTGTACAACAATGGCCTGGGCAACAAAATTCCCTTGAAATTTTTTGCAATTCTTTCTCAGATTACTGCTGTCCATATTTGAAGTTTGAGATTTAATTTGCCGTATAACAGTCATTCTGCTGAGTTCATATGTCACAGTATCAGGTTAAAACCTGCGAGGCATAACATATCCCACATGGTGCATTTAAACAATGACTTGTAAGTTTGAAGGTCCCTGAAAATGTTATACACATGATTTTCACGGACTTGAACATTGTATTTTTGTATACATTGTATTTTTGCAATTTTTTTTTCTTCTCGGAGTATGCGGAAATCAAATGCTCACAATTTGTAAAGTTAACACTGCCTGTATATGTAATGCCTCTTATTGAGGATAATTCCTAAAAAATTAGATGCCAACTTATCAGCAGCAGTGTAACTAGTAGGAGACTTTGCTGGTTTGTGAAAAGAAATAAAAATAGTTTTGTTCATTATCTCCATAGCTTTAACACAAAATCAAAGAAACAATCTTTTTTCTTTCAATAAATGACTGCTCAAGCCAAACACAATTAATACCCTCGGACTAAGGTTCAATAAGGGCATTCAAATCTTATACAATGTATCCTGGAATTGATAGTTATACAATGGATGACGTGAGTCCTATCAGAAATATTGCAAGCTTTCAATAAGACATTGTTAACTTAGCATTCATACATATTCCTGAGACTGTATTTATTTTAGTTGCAGCATGGATATCTGGTTATCTCTTATTAGGGGAAGACTGCATTAACTTGCATGGTACCTGAAACCTGGGTCCTTGCATGACCAACTCCGGTGACAAACAGAGGACTTTTAATCCCTCAAGGTGTGAATGTTCCATTGTTATATTTATCTCATCCAGCTGGTGCCATTGTAGTGCCTTTGTAGGAAAGGCAGGTCTGTGAAATTGATCCTCTGATAACTAAGTAGGGAAGTAGGGTATTCCTAAGTTAATGGAGCTTTCCCGTAATGTATTACTTCAGCGAAAGCTTTTGTAAAGGATACAATATAGATTATTATATTTTATGAACATGAATGTGTACTGTCCATGTACAATGATTGGTGACGTTAGACCTTCTTCCTCTCTTTCCATTAACACTGGCATGAATTTGTCAATGCATGACATGTCAACATCACCACGATAATTCCGTGATATCAATACCTGATGGAGGAAGGGAAACAAAATTTATAGAGTGGCAAATACATTGTCATGCTTTCAAGAATGTACAATGACAACTGGTCCAAATGTTACAACAGAAGTATACGGAAGTTTGAGTTAAAACAGTATAGTTAAGTTAACTCAAGGTGGTACATAAAATTGAAAAAAAAGTCTCTCTTTACATCTACATGTATTGAAAGTAAGGTAAGGGTTCCTTTACTTAGGCCCCTCGTACCTGAAAATTACTTTCATCACGAACTTTAATTGGAAGAAGCACATTAAAATTCAAATACAAAATTTGGAGGGGTTTAGAACTAGGGTTAGGGTTAACATACTTATAAAGAGTTGTATATCCTACCTAAGCAAAAATGGGTGGGGGAGTGGGGGCCTTAAAGAACTCTCCGAAAATTATCATCAGCTTCTGCCAGTACAATTCAAATGTAAGGCCCTCACAACCGTAAACCTCTTCCCATACACTACAGCTAATATGATCCATTGGACACAGGCGCTCCTTAGCTGGGTCGTCTGCTAAGTAGATCGATTTTCGGTTCGATTTATCGATCCCGTAGTCGATATGCCCGCCACTGCAACCTAAATACTCACAAGGTGTGCAACACAATCACTCAAAAAACACACCACCCGATTTGTCTACTGGCCGTGCGCTCACACAAAACATTCAGAACTACACTCCCATATACCTAGTTGGATCACAAATTTAACCATCTCCTCGAAAATCACGCCAAAGAGCGTGTTACTCGCGTCATCTTGAAGAAATCGGCCGTGTTTTGAGATCAAGTGGGGTGAAATGCAGCCTACAGAACGATTCTACCATATGATGTAATTTTTTCCACTGCTGATTGGCTAATCAACGGCCAAAACAAAGGTCACTGCAAGACGTCACTGGTGAAGTACAGTTGAACCAATCAGCAGTGGAAAAAATTACGTCATATGGTAGAATCGTTCTGTAGGCTGCATTTCACCCCGCTTAGTCTCAAAACACGGCCGATTTCTTCAAGATGACGCGAGTAACACGCTCTTTGGCGTGATTTTCGAGGAGATGGTTAAATTTGTGATCCAACTAGGTATATGGGAGTGTAGTTCTGAATGTTTTGTGTGAGCGCACGGCCAGTAGACAAATCGGGTGGTGTGGTTTTTTGAGTGATTGTGTTGCACACCTTGTGAGTATTGTGCAGTGGCGGGCATATCGACTACGGGATCGATAAATCGAACCGAAAATCGATCTACTTAGTAGACTAACCAGCTAAGGAGCGCCTGATCCATTGGACGAATGTCCACATGCAAAGCGTTCCTTGTACATGTACACGAAGATTTACCATGGAGGTAACACGCATACTGTCTGCATCACTGTACCATGGAGGGAAGGGATATGTTTGTACACATACAGTATACACAACGTACCGTACCACTGCCTGTAGGCTGTACGGCACATGAAACTGGGCGTGTGATGCCGGTAGTCATTGAATGTGAGCTAGACAGTTCGTAATCGTGTAGGACAACGCATGTCCCAAAGTTTAATCTAGGAGCTGAAGAACAACTATGATTTAAATAAGTACACAAGTCAAATTAAGAACAGAAATTAGGGCGACAATTTATTTCGCGACATCAGTGCAGTGATCTAGTGAATGACAACCATACATTGGCACCGGCAGCACTGCAGGAATGTGGTATCACACCCCTAACCATTGTACTCACCTTTCCCTTCATATCGAGGAAAAAGACCGCCGACACAGACATTTTGCCGTCTCTTTATTCCAAAATGTACCTTTGAAACTACGATAATAACACCTTTGCTTCAACTTGGCCCAGTATGGTGATTGATAAAGTACAACGTGTATCCAATTGTGTTTCCGGAAAGTAAAGATGGCGGATACATAGATGTTGCATTTGCGCATGCTTCCTGACTTTCGACCTCTGAACTTTGAGTAAAGTGGGAATTTCAATCAGATGGACCGTATCAGATGGTTTGATGTACCCAAACAAATTGGCAGAACAAATTACTGCATTGTCTCCCGTCTATAACTCTTACAGGCATCTTCCACTAATCGAAATCAATCTAGCAATTGCAATTGACTTTTTGCTCATGGTAAGTATATTTTAAACGCTTACGTGACGTTGTGACCGTTACTTGAATGTGAAGTTTTGGTTTGAATCTCACACTGCACAATTTGTTTTGACACCATCCCTCCACCCACTGGCAAACACTCAAGCTATCATAGAGTTAGTAGGGAGGCCAACTGAAATTTTGAAATGTTCAATCTGCATTTTAATTAATGTAGTTTTTTAGATTTCAATGAGAGAAGCTAAACATTTTTTTAATTTTCGAAATTGGATGAACGGTTACAATTTTATAGCTTTTTAAAACATTCACTTTTACTCTTTCTGTAGAAAGACAATACATATAATAACAATGGGAACAATGGGACAAAAATGAAGGAGTTTTAGCTGAAATTTACAGTAAATTTGCTGTAACTTTGTTAATAAAACATCTTTTTGTACCAAATTTGGCATGGAGATAGATTTCAATGGCACACACAAATGTATCCTAAAATTACGCGATTACGATGGTGGCCATATTGGATTTATCCATGGCAACGGATGAACGACACTTAACGAGAAATGACAAAATGAAAATATTAAGCTCAAATGGCATAAGTGATTTATCAAATTGAAGGTCTTTTTGAGCTGATGACACTTTTGAATAGCTCTACTGCATTAAAACTACCTACAAAAAGTATTTTATCCAAATAAAGGCTTTCAAAACATCACCACTGGGCCATGTGGAGTTTTGACATTATTTGGTAAAGGCTTCTTCAATTTTATCAGTTTCTGAACAATTTGAAACTTAGAATTTAATTTAAGGATTATTGGTTAAAACTATGTTCCAAAATTATTGATCATCTTTAAAATTCAGGAGTAAATTGAATGAGAAGTCGATGTTTGGAGGTGCTAAAAATTGCATACTTGTCATGGTAAAGTTATCAGCAACTAAGATGGTCTCATCATACCACCTGTCAGACATGCAAATTTCCTTTGTTACAAACATTTAAAAAAATCAATACCCTTTCTTTTGCCAACACAGATGCAACTTATTCCCTTAGTTTCCTTGAAAATATTGTGTACGGCTGTCAAAAATCTATGTCAACAAATCACAAAATTGCTATCTCCTCTGCGCAAGAGGGATTATTCACCGTGAGAAATTAGAGAATTATGATTATCAAAACTATGGTCCCAGAATTTTGATATATGGACCGAGCTGTTCTGTGTACAGAAGAAATTTGCTCCAGTTCAATGAGTGATCTCCGTGTGTACGGATCATGGAGAATTGTGGGTAGCCTCACTTACTGTGAAGCGTGGTCAATATCTCCGTCAATAAATACGTGAGCTGTTCAAAATTTCTCATTTTTTCTAGCAAAAACTCAAAAGAAATAATGATAAACTGCGTACTAGAGGACGTTTCACTGAGAGTTGGTCGGGTTAGGTCTCGGAAAAATCGCTCTCAATTTTTTGTCTCAGATTTGGTCATATACACTGCCCTATGTTGGTGAAGAACCTTATATCGCGAGAAAGAGCGAGATCTGGGCTTTCAAATGAGTATTCGATGTAAGGGATGTTTTGATTGGCTCACCTTCAAAAATGCGTTCAAAATCAGTGATGTAAATATTAGGTGCTGCCATGTTTCAGATCGCCGTTCCCAGTACCGTTTCTACCTCAATTTGCAGTTTATTCAAAAAGTAAGTAGTTCATATAAAGAAATAAAAAACATATGAGAGAATAGCTGCATTTTTAATTTTTAGCTTCATGTATTTTTTCCACAATTTTCTTTCCCGTTATTGATGTTTTTCAATTTTGAACATGACTAAGTCACTGGTGATTGAGTGTCAATTCAGCATGTCCTGGGCGACCTGCTGGCCTCCCTAGAGTTAGTGAGTCAATGCTCTGCCATGCTTGATAGAACTTGTAAAATTATAAAAAGGTATTTTGTTTCGTAACGAGCTTAAAATGTGGCCCTGGTTTTACAACGAGTTACTTTACAGTGCGACGCAACGATTCGATCATGGGCGTACGGTACGGTACGAGTGGAGCAAAGCCCCTTTTTGTAAACACTCACGGAGTGGGGTGGGGCTGGAATCGCGATTAAAATCTTGACTCGGTTTAGATTTCCCCTTAATACTATCTTGAAAATTCATACTCCCCTCAAAAATCTCATGAAAATTCAAATCCCCAACTTTTCTCAAACCTCCCCCACACTAAAATTTTCAAATCCCCCCTTCCCCCACTATTATCAAGCCAAACATTTATAAGGCCAACAATTATACTTCACTAAAATTTTTACAGCTTTCTTTTACAGTGTTTTTGCTTATTGCGTCTACTTAAATATTTTGATTACACCCTATCATGTTGAAATATTCAATTGTCAGCTTGCCAACAAAGCCTGTGTAGGTGTACTGTGCTTTTCTTTCTTTCCTGTAGAGTCTGACGTGTTGGTCAGTTTGACAACTATGTGATATTATTGACAATCATGTACTTTCTATTGACTTACAAGAATAAGATTCAAATTCGATTTCAAAAGACACAAGATGATGGGTGTGATGTGGTGGAGAGGTTAAAAGTCGTAAAACACTACAGCTACAGAACCACAGCTATAGTTGACAGTGCTTAGCAACAAAATCCTTTTTGCAGTATTAAACCAATACATTTTATGTTTTATTTTATTAATAACGACTTCCACGGCCAAGGCCAATTATGGAAGGCTGTTGAAAAAATACAGACCGTAAAAAGTTCAAAGATTGAGACAAGACATACAAACTTTAACAAATACTGAGAAGATAAAGTTTAAAATATTTTTAAAATATTTTAAAAAAAAAAATTTTATTATGTGGCATTTTGTAAATGAAACAATGGCCTAAATATAGCTGCTGTGAACTCAAATGACCTACTCTAGTTTCCTGTAAACTAGAATGACCAACACCAGTGACTGAACTATAATGACCTACCCTTCCTACTGTGAACTAGAATGGCTTGGCCCATAGCTACTGTAAACTACTGGTAGTCTAGAATGACTTAGCCCAGCTACTGTGAACTACCAGATATGAACTGAAAATGCTCACGTGTTTCATTATATATTGCAGTTATGTGTAAATTTTAACCTTTGCCACATGTTTGCAACTTCATTGAAAGTATGATGATCAACATAATGAACAATAATCACCGCCGATTAGGTCATGAAGTATACAAACATGTAATTAGCTGAAATAAAAATATTAAAGTTCTTTTACTGCTGTCATTGTATCACCACTTTATATAGCAAGTGTAATTACCATTGGCCAAGTCCTTCAAGCCATATATGCCAAGCTGCGAAAGCTCATTAGACATGCAAATTATAATAATGTTTATTGCGCAACAACACACTTAAGAAGTGTGGTAAGGCAAAAATACATTTACAGTTCAACAATACAAGGATTAACAAACACTGGTTGTAGCTGCTGCTGGGGGAGAAAGTAAGGTACTTGAAATATACTTAACAAGGGGTAATTTATCTGACTGACTAAAGATGTAAATGAACTTCTCTTTCTGAAAGTCAACGAAACCAGGACTGCACATAGTTATTGAGGAAAATAACATCTCTCTGTAAGTGCTATATTTTGAACAGATCATTACATAATGGAATTCATCCTCTACTGAAGATTTACAATACTTACAAAATCTCTCATTTGCAGGGACTTTTGGGTTTGATCTCCGACCTAATTCAATTTGTAAGTTGTGATCAGAGATTCGAAGTTTTGTAAGCCACTTCCTATAAGTAAATTTCTTATATCCAATAAATAATTTCAAAGTGAAAAGAAGTTTTAAATTCTCTATATGTTCTGAGTTTATTTTTCCTGAACCCGGGTTTCGTGAATCATTATGCAAATTTCTGAGCCAAGTCTGATGATAACTCTTACATAAATTATCAACAACAACACTTACTGTGGAATTGATATTACATACGGAAGTCCATACATTACTTTCACTGTAAGAATTCAAAATGTTATACACAAAATCAGACCATTTTGAATTAAACCTCGATGATATGTATGCAGACTTAAGTAAAATGTCATCGGTCAAAACCAGTCTATGCCAGTACTTGAGCATGTGTTTTATAACTGTAAACCGAATTGGATATCTACCAAGCTCTCCAATAACACCAGCATTTGAGGCATGTTTAGAAACTCCTAGAATGAATTTATAGAAAGAGATACTGACATCATCAAGAAAATTAACTTTGTCATTAATTTCATGCCCCCATATTTCACAGCCATAAGTCATAATAGGTACAATTAATGTATCAAAAAGTGCTAATGCAACTTTTACAGAGAGTGAACTATTCTGAAATAGACCCTTACGAAGGCTAAAAAGTGCTTTCATTGCCTTCAATTTAAGATTACGAAAATTACCTTTGAATTTACCATTTGGAGTAATGACAAAACCAAGGTAACAGTATTCTTTCACTAAGTCAAGTGCTATTCCATTGTAAGTAAGGGTAACTCCTTTTACAAGATGATTACTTTTGTTAATACAATTACTTTTGTCTTCTTTATGTTAATAGATAATTTCCAATTACAGCAAAAATCACGCAGCTTATCAAGACATCTTTGCAAGCCAGCTCTAGTTTCTGACATCAACAGGAGATCATCAGCATACATCAGACAATTTATATGGAGTGAATTCAAATTAATAGGACAGTCCTCATCATCACCAAAAATGCAAGGAAGATCATTTACAAAAACATTAAATAAAGTTGGACTTAAATTACAACCTTGCTTGACACCTATTTTGGACTCAAAATCACCAGTAAGACAATTATTGCTTTTCACACAATATTGAACATTACTATACATTGACTTGATAATGTTATAAAAATTGCCATCAATTCCATATTTCTTCAATTTCCAAAGTAAACCTGTACGCCAAACTCTATCAAACGCCTTCTGAAAATCTACAAAACAACAGTAAAGATATCTCTGACTGGGATTACTGCTCGAATGACAGGATTTAGAATATACCTGCCTTTCGATAGCAGAACGTAACACAAAGAGATTGTCAGCAGTTCTCCTCTTTGATCTGAAACCAGACTGGAAAGGTGAAAGAGAGTTATTTTTGCTTAAGTAATCGATAAGCCTATTATTCAACACTGAAGTAAAAAGTTTTGCTAAACAACTATTGACAGATATCCCTCTATAGTTAGATGGATCACTTGTATCTCCAGATTTGAAAATTGGGACCAAAATTGCCCTTTTCCAAGCATTTGGAAATCTACCTGATCTGAGAATGGTATTAAAGAGTATGCAAAGTGGAGTAAGTAAACAAGAACCCCCATATTTTAACATTTCATTTAAAATTCCATCTGTACCTGGAGACTTCCCAGATTTTAGTTTACGTAAGGCTTTCAAGATTTCTGAATCATTAATAACAGAATTAAGAATAACATTTTCATTTTCTTCATTAGCTGCCTCCATATTATGCAAGTCTTTACAGATATGGCTAGAAAAATTGTCGTTTTCTTCCATAGAAAAGTCTCCCAATTGCTTAAAGTGAGCAAACCATTCGCTTGGAGAAATAGAGGAGTCAATTTTCATCTCACTTTTTGTACCTGAAATATCTTCCACAATTTCCAATATTGATCACTGTTCTCAGAATGAGCATTTTCTAATTTGGCAAGTTGATCACGTTTAAAAATAGCTTTTTTATATTTCAACAATTTTTTATAATTTTTCTTCAGTGTGAAACATCTCCCTCTAATAAACGGTCATTTGGATAGCGGCCTAGCAATTTACAGCAATCCTTAAAATCTTTACGAAGTGAAAAACATGATTTATCAAACCATGGCTGTGCTAATTATAAATTAGCTGACATGAAAATGTGAAATGACTTTTGATATTGTTTTAACCTGGCATAATCATCAATGTACATAGCATGTTTTGCCAACTTTGATCAAGTAAATCCCAGTATATATCCCTAATAAGCAAAGTTCATTAAATATATAAATTAAGAATTGGCTTAAGTAAAAATGCTTAATGATTTTCAATAATGTTGTATCATGGTATATATGTAGCAAGTTTTGTCAACTTTGGTCAAGTTGATTGAGATGTACATCTCTAATTAGGAAAGTTCATTAAATATGCAAATTAGGAATTGGCTGAAGAGAAAATGCTTAATGACTTTCAATAAAATTGTATTATAGTGTCTTTAATGTACATAGCAAGTTTCATCAATTTTGAGCAAGTCAATTCAGATAAATATCCCTAATTATGATAATTCATTTAATATGCAAATTAGGAATTGGCTGAAGTAAAAATGTTTAATGACTTTCAAAAATGTTGTATTATAGTAGCGTCAATACATGTAGCAAGTTTCATCAACTTTGGTCCAGTCAATTTAAATATATATCCCTAATTAGCAAAGTTCATAAATATGCAAATTAGGAATTGGCAGCAGTTAAAACGCTGAATGACTTTCAATAATGTTAACTCATAGTATCTTTAATATATATACAAAGTTTGGTCAATTTTGATAGAGTCAAATCAGACATATATCCCTAGTTAGGAAAGTTCATTAAATATGCAAATCAGGGTTTATCTTTTATGTCACCCCTTAATGGTTCCCACTGCTGATATATCTTGGTAAGATCAACATTTGTAGCAAATCTCATCAAATTGTGTTCAGTCGTTTTTAATGTATATCCGTTTTTTCTAAAATCATTAATTATGCAAATGAGCAAAAAGTATTCAAGCCACACCCACCAAAAACTAATCAGTTCTTGCCATTTGCTAACTAAATATATGTACCAGATTTGATTCTGATCTGATCAGCCGTTTTTGAGATATCGGACCAACAGACAGACAGACAGACAGACAGACAGACAGACATCGCTGCGACATATGCTCACGTGTGTAAACACGTGAGCAAAAAATGGCCTGACCTAGCTACTGCAAATTAGAATGACCTACCCTAGTGACTGTGAACTAGAATGACCTGACCTAGGAACTGTGAACAAGAATGACCTTCCGTAGCAACTCTGAAACGGAATGACCTTCCCTAGCAACTCTGAAACGGAATGACCTTCCCTAGCAAACTCTGAAATGGAATGACCTAACCAAGGAACTGTGAACTACAATGATCAGATATAGAGACTTTGAACTAGAATGACCTAACCTAGCTAGACCTACACTAGCTACTGTGAACTACAATGACCTACCCTAGCTACTGTGAACTAGAATGACCTACACTAGCTACTGTGAACTACAATGACGTACCCTAGCTACTATGAACTAGTAGAATGACCTACACTAGCTACTGTGAACTAGAATGACCCACATTAGCTACTGTGAACTAGAATGACCTACCCTAGCTTCTGTGAACTAGAATGACCTACCCTAGCTACTGTGACCTAGAATGACCTACCCTAGCTACTATTAACTAGAATGACATACCCTAGCTGATATGAATTCAAAGACATTTTTTTTAAATGATATGGAGTACCTTTTTTGTTTTTGATCTTTATCCTGTGTAAAGCTATTCAGCTGGGGTATGATATACCATTATTTGCTGCCAAATGTAGCATCAAATTTATCATGTCATTCTACTTTTCACACCTAAAAGATGTTTGGTCAAATGAGTAATTGTTGCGTTACAATTCACGACAGTAACAGATTGTTTGCCTCTGATAAAGGGGGGGGTAACAAGATTTATGTGAAGAAGACACTAAAGCATGTGGCTTTGACAGCAGTTGGCGGCTGAAGTTTGCAAATAAAATAAAACTGTTGATGCCTTCATAAATTTACTGTTTGCATGTGCTTTTAATGTTCTCTTGCGATGTTAAAATTTCTGTTGAAAGTTTATATGCACTAGTGTTTGTTTGCATGTGTTTGTTTGCATTGGTATTTGCTTGTTTGTAAAAGGTAGTTAAACTTATCTGTGTCGTCTGGCCATTCTCCTTACCGGTATAATATGGGCATAATTTTTTTTGCCCATGTGTATAATCATGTGATAATAGTTCCAGAAGCATATATCATATTTACACTACGTAAAACTGTAAACATTTTAGAGCCAATATTTGTAATTTGTAAACAAGGAAGATTTATAATACTTTAAATAGTGTGTGTCCACACAGACTAAGTAGAGTCTTTGTTTTGGTTTTTTATCTGGCTTAATGCACCCTCTCTTGTTAAAAATATGCATATAGTAAATTGCAAAATGGTGGTGGTTTTGAACAGTGTCATTGTGGCATGAATTTGCAATTTGTTTCGAGATAGTTTCTTGAAGAATCCACTTTGTCCTTTGTGTCTACAACTTCCTTGTATTCAGTAAAAAATGGGCTGACGAGCGGGAAATACAATACCGATACTTGTCAAAAGGCACAGGATAAAAACTGCAATAGTTAAAACAAATATAGTAAATTATAATATGCTTAGCTGGAATCCGGCAATCTGATTGGCTGGAGCCAGGGTTTATATTCTCAACAAGAAGACCTGCGCGCCGCGTAACATTTTTGAGCTCGCGCAAATTTCGAACGCCAACTTGAGAGCTCGACGCGCAATAATGTCGAACAAGTCTATGCTTCAGATTGATTTTTTATTGTTAAATTTTAGTCTAGTGCAGCTTGACGAACAAACAAACGAAGAGTTTCTGTAAGGAGCGGAGGCTATGTAACAACAACATGAGTTTTTAAAGTTTTTTGAGCGTTTTTTTAAGTAAAATTATTCAAGTTCGATGTCTAATCGCGATATCGATGCGTTGCGTAACCGTATTTTATGAATTCAACTGTGCACGCGCGCGCGTTCTGAAACGTTCTTTTTTAGAGTTTGTATGAGGCTGGGCGCTCCTGAACTCTCGTTCCAACTTCGGCCCTAAATAACGAAATTGCCCACTTGTTTTTAACTTTAGCATATTATAATGAGGTTATAAACGGTGTGCTCGGGTATTTGGTTGCGGATATAAGACCTCTGGGGTGAAAATTAGCATATTTGGGTGAAATAATCACCTCGCTTCACTCGGTGATTATTTCCCGCCAAATATGCTAATTTTCACCCCAGAGGTCTTATATCCGCAACCAAATACCCTCGTTTGCCGTTTATAACCTCTAAATACTGACCGACCAGTGGGGAATAAAACACTTGCAAATTGCTGAGACGAAAAAGACACAGACGTTTCTTGTGCAACCCTTCGTCAGTACTAAAACTCGCTAGAGAAACGTGGAAACACAAGAAAGAACCAGATATGAACTGTAAATGCTCACACGTGTTCATTATATATTGAAGTTATGTGTAAATTTGAACCTTTGCCACATGTTTGCAAATTATTATGATCAACATAATGAACAATAATCACCGCCGATTAATTCTAAAAGGTCATGAAGTATACAAATATGTAATTAGCTGAAATAAAAATATTAAAGTAATTTTACTGCTCTTATTGTATCACCACTTTATCTAGCAAGTGTAATTACCGTTGGCCAAGTCCTTCAAGCCATATATGCCGAGCTGTGAAAGCTCATTAGATATGCAAATTATAAATAAGCTGACATGAAAATGTGAAATGACTTTCGATATTGTTTTGATCTAGTACCTGGTATAATCATCAATGTACATAGCAATGTTTTGCCAACTTTGATCAAGTAAATCCCGGTATATATCCCTAATAAGCAAAGTTAATTAAATATGTAAATTAGGAAGTGGCTTTAGTAAAAATGCTTAGTGATTGTCAGTAATGTTGTATCATGGTATCTGCAATATGTGTAGCAAATTTTGTCAACTTTGGTCAAGTCAATTCAGACATATATCTCTAATTAGGAAAGTTCATTAAATATGCAAATTAGGAATTGGCTGAAGAGAAAATGCTTGATGACTTTCAATAATATTGAATTATAGAGTCTTTAATATACATAGTAAGTTTCATCAATTTTGATCAAGTCCATTAAGATAATATACCTAATTATGAAAATTCATTTAATATTAAAATTAGGTTTTGGCTGAAGTAAAATGTCTTTTGACTTTCAATAATGTTATATCACAGTATCTTTGATGTATATAGTAAGTTTCAACAACTACAATCAAGTTAATTCAGATTTATATCCCTAATTGGGAAAGTTCATTAAATATGCAAATTCGGAATTGGCTGAAGTAAAAATGTTTAATGACTTTCAAAATGTTGTATCATAGTGGCTTCAATACATGTAGCAAGTTTCATCAACTTTGGTCCAGTCATTTCAAATATATATTCCTAATTAACAAAGTTCATGAAATATGCAAATTAGGAATTGGCTGAAATTAAAACGCTTAAAGACTTTCAATAATGTTAAATCATAGTATCTTTAATATACATACCAAGTTTGGTTAATTTTGATCAAGTCAAATCAGACATATATCCCTAGTTAGGAAAGTTCATTAAATATGCAAATTAGCATTTATCTTTCATGTCACCCTTAATGGTTCCCACTGCTGATATATCTTGGTGTGATCAACATTTGTAGCAAATCTCATCAAATTTTGTGTAGTTGTTTTTAATATATATCCATTTTTTCTAAAATCATTAATTATGCAAATGAGCAAAAAGTATGCAAGCCAGACCCACCAAAAACTAATCAGTTCTTGCCATTTGCTAACTGAATATATGTACCAGATTTGATTCTGATCTGATAAGCCGTTTTTGAGAAAATGGACCAACAGACAGACACACAGACACACAGACGGACAGACAGACAGACAGACAGACAGACAGACAGACAGACATCGCTGCGACATATGCCCACGTGTGTAAACACGTGAGCAAAAAACAGCCAATCAAACATGAGAATGATCAAACGCGTTAAAATATGCATTCATTCCGGTTGGTTCCAGAGTGCCAAGTTTGAAAATTTTAACGTGCTTGTTTGTTCTCTTGTTTGATTAGCTGTTTTTCTTTCTTGTGTTTCCACGTTTCTCTAGCAAGTTTTAGTACTGACGAAGGGTTGCACCCAAAACGTCTGCATGTCTTTAGTCTCTGCGATTTGCAAGTGTTTTATTTCCCTCTGGTCGGCCAGTATTCTACTGTATTTGTTATAACTATTGCAGTTTTTATCCTCTGCCTTTTAACAAGTATTGTCCACTGGTCGGCCAATTTTTTACTGTATTCATTTTCACTTGCTGCAGTTTTATCCCTGTTTTGAGGTAGTTTGTAATTTTTATACTTCCTTGTATTGCATGTTTCATCAACTTGATTTTCCTCTGGCACTACTGGGCTGTCCGTTTGAGCTTCTTTTGCATAGCCTAAATTTCAATTATCATTTTTTACACGGTAAACATGGCCGTCCCTGCATGTTTGGTTCATCTGCATACTGAAATCAGTAATTTGACCTCTTCATCGGACTAATTGTTGGCCCGAGATGCATTAGTCTGTGTAGCCACCATAAAGAAAGCTAGTTGAGTGATATACATTATCAATACCTGCCACTGAGGGCATTCAGAACAATCTCTGAAAGTGGCTTGGTCTTTTCAGACAGCATGTTTAGAATAGAGTTACTATAATCCTTAACCAGCTCAGATCTGGCCGGCGACAAGGTCTAAATTAAACATTTCAGGAACACTAAGGATTATTACCATGTAATTTTTTGTGCCAGTATTTATCCTCAGACATTTCTGAAGTGTATCCTTGGATCCTTTTTGAACACGATAATAGAATAATTGATGTATTGAATTTGGATAATCTGCTCAGACAGAAATTGATGTGAGAATGGGTTACTTATCAGTCTGTCCTTTCAGACGTACTGTGTTTGTTGTGTTGGTGTTTTAGTTCTGAATAACATATTTGACCCCAATACACTGTCATTTAGAGCAGATATATATACAGTACCGTATTCAGTTGAGAGACATTGGACAGTGGCACCAGAATGACATTTGATATTAATGTGTAAATGATCTACCAGTAGCTGTACAGTACTGGCTGTCTGTTATCTCCCACAGAGATTTGTATCATATGCCACTGATAAATCAATCATAGCAAAGCAAATTTCATGTACCAGGGTAATATAACACTTCATGGCTGCTGTGACCTCAACAAGGTGAGAAGATGTTTCCATGTTGTGTACATGAGAGCATTTAAGCACCTGCAGTAATGAGTATTTGTCAAACATTTTGCTGGAAGTTGGAGTTGGAGGGAATTTTACCAGTGACATATCACATGAATACAATCAGCTTGTAAACATGTGATGTGCATACCTGCTACATATCACAAATGTTTCACTCACATATTGTACCATCCATATCAGTGTTTTTTCATTTTGCCCTTTCAGTACCCAGACCATGTTGTTGCATGGTTTATTTCCACAACTGCGTAGATTCTAACCTACTACCTGTGTTTTAATGAGCCAATTGTTATGGGTGAATGTTTTATTGCCTCTTAGAGGTCATGTTTATTCATGTGGTGTCATCAAAATCTATTCTCAGCAGATACCATGTGACTTGTTTGTATATATCTGAGTGGAGGTGTACTGTTAGACTCAACATATACTTGTTGTGCAAGCTTCAGATGTGACAAGGAGCTGTGTCTGGCTGTAACAGTGTCTGGATCCAAAATGGAAATGAAAGTTACATGTCCCCAATCTGGCTGTTGTGATGGCATCACAAACAATGCTATGAAGAGAAGACGCACAGATACTGATCCTGATATTGATTTCAGAGGGAACAGCAACTCATTTCAGCATTTTAGAGGTGTGTCTCTTCTGCTTCATTTCAAAGCCCAAAGCCTGGCTATTTATTTTTGTGCTGTGATTTTCCCATGAGGATGTTAAGTTGTTATGTTCCTGTGTACATGTACTGTTTGAAGTAAGGATCCATAAAGTAACTCCATAACACACTGATGCTGTGAATGACGGACAGCGCTGCATATTATTTGAACATTTAGTGTTAGAGTTACAGCTGGTGTGATACATGACGTATGTAGGGTATCTGCATTTCTGTGGATTGTACAAACTATCTTTTGCCAATTAGTGTCAACAACGAAGACCTGTCTCATCATGTTCCTTTGATAGCCAGACCCATGTGGAGGTGTATTTCATTATCAACAAAAAGATGACCTCATGCTAATGAATGCTTCTCTGTATGCTATCCTTCTTGGTTTTGAGAAAAGAATTTAATCTTGGTGAAAAAGAAAACAGAAAAAATACCATTGAAATGCCATCTATAGTTACTACACAACAACAATGTAAAGCTGATACAAAGAGTATTGTGAAATTCCTACTAGAAGATGTGTTTTATTTAGAGTAGCTTTACCCACATTCTGGCATCTTCAGATGAAAATCGTCATCCTGTTAGTCAAAATTACAACCAAAAACATTCTGCTGCCTTAATAATGGTTTAGTTTTGGTAGATTTCAGGTTGCATAAGCTGCCAAAATCTCACAGTTCCTCACAACTAACTATGGCACAAACATAGCACAGCCATAGTTGTTCAAATGCATGTGTTATCACGTTATGTGTTATGTGTACTACATGAAATAATATGCATCACTTACCATCAATGTAATTCATATCCGCATTACATAAGAAGGAAAGAGGCATAAAATATATGTATAGGATAAAGCCCGAGTACTAGGGCTCTTCTGGTATATAAAGTCCAACCCAACGATAAAATGTCGAGGCCGCAGGCCGAGACATTTTATCGTAGGGTTGGACTTTATATACCAGAGAGCCCTAGTACGAGGGTTTTATCCGACTTAAAAACTATCGCCCCTAACTGATATATTTTCGTTTTCAATGTGTTTACGTCAACCGTCCCCTTTGTCAATGTAACATGTTTAGGATATGAATTAAAACTTTTATTTGTGAAATAGCCTTCCAATGTAATGGAACATCCTATAAATGCCCTAGGGCACATTATATAAATGCCCTAGGGCACAGCAGATTTTGTGTTGCAGCTGGTTTCCGCTGTGTTACCAAATTTGAATACTAAAACATACCAGATGTCTACAGAATATGACATGTTCACTTTTGATTGGACAGTACTTTGCTATGGCGCTGTCATTCGTTTCTGGAATTTGGTGACCAAGGCTTTATGAGTAAATAAAACACCCTGAATTGAGCACTCTGATTGGTCAATCAATAGTAGATAGTTTTTAAATCACAGATTGAATATTATAAGGTTATTCCCAAAATACCGGGATTTATGTCCGAGTACATCGTGCAGCGGAGGTATTGTCCGAGACGCATAGCGTCGAGGACAATACTGAAGCGTACAATGTACGAGGACATAAATCCCGGTATTTTGGGAATAACCTTACTATTATACACCTTTTTAGTCCAACTTTACAAGAAAAAGTTGAAATTGAGGCGTCTTTTGGATGCCCGTCGCGCACTGTACTGAGCGATCGCAAGCAGACTGGGAACGCGTTGAGTGCGTCCGCTAAGCGCCTAGAACGAAATTTCAACCCGCGCTGCGTAGTGCACGTGGTAGAAATTGTACGTCAGCAGCAAAATTTCACTCAAATTCACTGGTTTTGGATTTAATTTGTGAAGTACTGAATGCTAAGAAGTATATATTCTTGGAAAAAAATGTAAAATATTCTCTTCTTTTTCCCCATTTTGAAGTAAAGGTGAGTTGACGTCAAAGGTCAAATAGCGTCCAATAACACCTAAAGTTATTGTACTCCGCATCAAAGTTATTGGACTCCACATCTCCTGATACTGAAACTTACTGTATGACAAAACTTCATAGGTTACAGAAGTAGGTGTATAATAATGGAATTTATTATTAGGTCTTCAATTTAATTTCAGCCCATTCATTTTTCTTCATACTTTGATCTTAGGAAGAAAATTTATCCCCCTTAGAGGGGGCTCCACCATCTTTCAGTCAGAAGATATCAAGGGAGAGGAGACTTTGTTTCTTCCTTTCAGAGAAGACATCTTATTAAACATGGATTCAGTGGATCAAATTAGTTTCAGTAGTGGAACTTACTTCATTGGAAGTGATGCAGGGACCTATCTTAAATCTGCATCAGGTGAGCCAATGACATCAAGTGTGCTTGTAAGTGTAGATTGCATAACTTGGCAAAATTAAACTATCTTGATTGCTGGGAGTACGGTAATGCTTGTGATTGCTTAGAGTAATGTTTGTGAACCCTGGAATGGCCAGTGAACAGTCATGGAATTAATGCGTATATTAATGAGTTGTAGCACTGAAGCACAGAAACCACATTCAAGACAGTCAACTGTTACAGAGCTCTGTGATAGCAGACATTACTGCTAAACAGTAGCAGTGCTTTGTTAGGGCACACATCACTATCAAATTGTGCCACTGTTCTGTGAGGGCGTACATCACTACCAGATTGTGCCAGTGCTCTGTGAGGACGTACATCACTACCAAATTGTGCCAGTGCTCTGTGAGGGTGTACATCACTATCAAATTGTGCCGCTGTTCTGTGAGGGTGTACATCACTACCAAATTGTGCCACTGTTCTGTGAGGGTGTACATCACTACCAAATTGTGCCAGTGCTCTGTGAGGGTGTACATCACTACCAAATTGTGCCAGTGCTCTGTGAGGGCGTACATCACTACCACACTGTGCCAGTTTTCTGCAAGGTGTACATCACTACTGAAGTGGCAATAAAATAGCTTACATCCACTATCTTATCACTCTGTGTAAGCAAAGACTACTCACATAGTCTTTGCTTTGACCAAAATCATTTCCTGAGAAGTGCCAACTCAACTCAACTCATTTGGAGATTAAGCATTTGCTCATGTTGCACCACAGCTGTGGAATGCAAATTCCAATTGAGAAAAGGCATTGAGCTTGAGCATGGCTGATCAATGTTTCAATGACACTAAGGCCACATTCAGTCTAATGATCTGTTAGTAGTGACCAGCTTAAAGCTGCTTGAAGTTGGTGTTGGTAAAGTGGTTGCCGCCATAGTTGATGAAGTGACTGGCTGTCATGAGGCTACAAGGACCAACACATTCAGGCAATTGAATAATATTTTCATTACAATTTGATAGACAACCAGTATTCTTGGTTATTTGGATATGCAAATTTATGGTACTGTCAAATTCAATTTCATCGCACAAAGCAATATAAGAGAGGAAAAATTTACTGACAAAAACAATGGCAAGATTCGTAGAAGAGTACCAGTAATACATTTTACTTCATGGCTGTTACAGAAATGGATGACTGCAGCAATCAGCAATTTTTGAGACCATTTTCTAAGAAAAGATAAAAGCTGACAATTTTACACAATTTCAGCTAAATCTAAAAGCCTATATTGATAAATAAAGATAACAAAATGTTCACTGATGCATGTAAGGTGACTTGAAACAGAACATGAGACGTGGTGCTGGCATATTTTCTCAAACTTATGGCAGGAAAAAAGGTACTTCTAGATATTGGTTTCTTTAGAAAAGTTAATCATGTTTGAAGGGCCTTACAAGAATAACAGAAACAGTGCACCAGATTTTCTTCTTCAGTTCAAGGTCAATGTACTGAGAAGCCATTCAGATTAAGGCATGTAATAATTTCATATACACCCTCAGATCAAATGTATCTTCAGGCAGCTTGTACTGGTACCCCCAGGCCTTGCTTAACAACTTGGTGTTGCTAGCTCTTACCAGGCCATGTTTTGCTGTTGTATTTTGACAAGATCTCTCAGCTATTTAATGTTAAGAATGAGGACTTTTGTCATTGGTATGGGTCATGATTTGACAATAAAAAATTCCTTGCACTAACTTGACTTTCAAGGAAAGCTGCTGCAAATATTACATAATTTCAGGGTTTGATTGTTTAAACCAGACAATATCATGATCCATGCATATTCATAAAACGTCTCCAAACAGATTAAATGTACTGACTCTTGCAATCAACTTTGTTTTTGTTATTTTTTCGCCTGACAGGTCACCTGATCAATTTATGGCGATATGACATTCAACAGAGAAGACTCTACATAGCAAGATCTTTTCTGTTCACTCATTTACAAAACTTTATTGAAGTGAAAGCGGTGTTAGAAAGTATTTAGTGAACTATCACTTTGCTGCTGCAAATAGTGGTGTGAATCATGTTATTGTGTGTGAAGAACATGGCAAACAGTGGACATTAGAGACTGTATAGCTGAGTACAAAGTCAAATCCTCACACTAAAATCTACTCAGCAGAAGGAAAGCTTTTACAGTTCTTTTCTTCTCTACCACTTTAAGGGGTTCATTTTAAAGCTCTTGGTGTAAGAACAATTTTCACTGTCTCAGTTTTTTGAAAATTGAAAATTTTATTTTTCTCCATAAAATTATCACAGGGATGGCGGCCATTTTGAATTGCAAATATCGCATATGTGTGTTCTCATATTCTTTCTGCCTGTGTTTGCTTGAGTATACCAAAGCAACTATCAGGATACTAGATTTTGGAATACATTCATGTATTCTGGTGTTTATTATAAAATGTTCAAGGCCACCTACTGTGCCTATATTTTGTTAACTTAGGGGATTTGTTTTCCTTATGAGCAAGTAAAGATATTCTGTATGGGAGAAGAGATATACAAATAGAAAATCACAATAAAGTAGTGAATATTTGTTGTAATAGTAAGCTATATTTGTTACTCAAGCAGTATATGTGAAATTTTATTTTTTCAAGTAAATTTATAGATTTTGAGCTTAAATTTACATTTGAATTGAAAAGGTATTATCAAGCTCTATCAGTATTATTGTAATAAAATCTCTGCTGATGGAGAGAAATATTTTAGAATACAACTTACAAACCTTCAACTTTCGCTTTTATTCAGTTGTACTTCGGGTTTGCAGAAGCATCAAGTTTTTGTATTTATGTACATTGACATTGAAGTGAAAAAGTACATTCTGCTTTGACTCAAGAATCACAGTGAAATTGATTCACAAAGGGCACTCTTAAGAATCTGTATCTGAAAATGACTAGTTAGCTGATAAAAATGAATACACAGAGGCAACACACAAAAACACACACACATTGAAAAAACACAGGTTATATGGACATACAGAGACTCATCAATCACAGTGAAATTCAAACATTCAGAATACATTGAATGCTGCAGGTGATTTTGAATGAATAATACCAGTTTACAAAGGTAAACATGGTGGTCAGTTAACTGCGAATCTCTCGAGTAAATAGTCTGAAGCAGAGAAATTTTTGTAAGAAATACTTTGCATAAATAAAGTCTATTCTTACCCATTTATTAAAGATGGAACTTGTCTATTGACTTTCTGTACATTTGAAATGTGGAAATGTCTATTTTGAAATATCATTTGAGTGTGTTGTTGATCTTGTAAACACCAATAGAAATGTACGGAGTTAACCCTTTACCTGCCAGACAGTATCACTTCCCAATCTGCAAAGTCAGTAAATGGCTGTATTGAGCCAAAAACCATATATATTTTCACCCACTTGGCTTGGTATGTTACAGCAGCTTTAGTCTGTAAAAATCACGTTTACAGTATCTCTGTCTTCAGAGACCTTCAAATCTTCAAGTATTGTTAAAATGCACCATGTTTTGCTTTACTAGTTTTAACCAACTTGACCTAATGGTGAAATATGAACTTGGCAGGAAAAGGGTTAATGGAGAAATGTGTTCATCTGCGGCCTAATGAGTTCAAAGTTCTAAAAGAATGAACCTTCATGTGTGGCAATCATGTAAATTGAGCCAGGGAGTTCAGAACATCAGGAAACTACAGAGTGTACAACATGATTCAATGTAGTTGTGCACTTTGCTTCCTATGGACTCCCTAGCAGAATGTCAGTCAAAACGGTGACATGTGGAATGTATCTGCTCGAAACTGGACACGGTCATAAAAACACCGAATTCTGAGGGTCACACCCATAAACTATCCCATTCTTTATTTTCTGTTTCCAGACATAATTGCAAGATAGCTTTTTCTGTTTCCAGACATAATTGCAAGATAGCTTTTGCTGTTTCCAGACATAATTGCAAGATAGCTTTTGCTGTTTTCATACATAATTGCAAGATAGCTTCTGCTGTTTCCATACACATTAGGGGACGACAGCATTATCTTGCATGGTACCTGAAACCCGAGTCCTTGCCTGAGCAACTCGGGTGACAAACAGAAGACTTTTAATCCCCAAGGTGTGAATGTTCCATTGTTATGTTATCTAATCCAGCTGGTGCTATTGTAGTGCCATTGTAGGAAAGGCAGGTCTGTGAAATTGATCCTCTAGGGAAGTAGGGTTAAAATTTTTTTTTTTTTTTTTTTTTTTTTTTTTAAATTTTATTTGATACACAGATCAACGGGCAAACCCACTAACAGATCTGCGAAACAAAAAAGTCACCAATCACAAACAAATGTACAAGACAACCATAAAAGTAGCACGATACATTAAATTGAAAAAAAACCATACACGAATCAAAAAGGAGAACTGTTAAAATGACTGGATAAAATAGTTTTAAAACTACACAGCGTAGAAAAAATATCTATATTACATTTAAAAGAGATATCATTAAAAACAGACATGCATCTGGGCACTGTCGAGAATTTTCTGCAATTAACAGAACACAAGTCTGGTTTAAAAAGGGGTTTCCTGCGTAAATTTCTACTGGGGGCATAAAAGCAGATTTGATTTAGAATATCTGGAGCATCATAATGTGAATGAATTATTTTGTACAAAAAGCACATGTCAAGGGTTAGTCTTCTATTGTGTAACTTAGGAATGTTCAGAATTCTGCAATAAAATGGGTAGCTGGATTTACTGCAGTGAACATTGAGTTTGCGACAAATGTATTTCACAACTTAATTTGTACTCTCTCGATTTTTTCTGACCGGCCCTTCTGGTGGGGTGACCACACAACAGAGCCATACTCTAGAATAGATCTTACATAAACAAAATACAGAGAAATAATTGCTGAAATGTCATTGAATGGCTGGCAGAGACGCTTAATAAAACCAAGAGATTTGAAGGCTCTAGAAACAATGTTATTGATGTGAAAAGAATAATTAAGGTTGGAAGTAAGGTAAATGCCCAAATCCTTGACAACAGAGACCCGTTGAAGAGGGGTACCATTGATGGAGTAATCAAGAGAGGAAATGATTCTTTTCTTAAGTGTAAAACTGATAAATTTACATTTACTGATATTAGGTGACAGTTTCCAGTTGTTACACCATTGTGCAAATTTGTCAAGATCTTGCTGTAACATGACACAGTCAGCGAGGGATGTGATGGTGCGATAGATCTTGGCATCGTCGGCATACAAGCTGAGCTTTGCAGAAATATCTAACAGTGAAATATCGTTAATAAACATAACAAAAAGTAGTGGCCCCAAGAGTGAACCCTGGGGCACACCTGACGAAGCAATGTACCATTTTGACGAGCAACTACCAAACACTACCCTCTGTCGTCTGAGATGAAGATAAGAAGCCAGCCAACTGTGCAGATTACCACATATACCGAATTTGGCGGCTTTGTACAGGAGAAGTGTGTGACAGACACTGTCAAAAGCCTTGCTAAAGTCCGTGTAAATTGAATCTACCTGTTGTTTATTGTTCAGTGAAACAGAGATGAAATCTGTATAATCCACTAAGTTAGTATTCCTAAGTTAATGGAGCCTTCCCGTAATGTAATTGCAAGATAGCTTTTGCTGTTTCCATACATAATTGCAAGATAGCTTTTGCTGTTTTCATACATAATTGCAAGATCAATTATCAATTATTGGTCATAAACATGTTTCCATACATAATTGCAGTATCAAATATCAACTGTTGGTATAGATGCATGTTTCAGAAATGTGACAAAAAGACAATGCCCATTCAACATTTATTACTTGCTGAACAGACTGATCAACACAATGGACTAGCCATTGGAGTTAACAATGTTCAGTCAGGGGGAAGGAGAGAACCATGCATCTGGGATGAAAACTAGGGAATGGTTACTCTTTATGTGTCTGGAATGAGTACCATGTACAGTAGTGTGTGCATTTGGAATAAAAGTGGTGAAGTGTGTGTGATAAAGATCTCAACCCTGGGA